>NC_133658.1:926391076-926664914 GCF_037893015.1 Macrotis lagotis | reverse complement strand
ATAGCTGAGACCATTCAAGTTGATCCCCTTTTGCTTCCAACTGCCTTTTCGACAACCTGAAGTACAAGGCCAATTCAAGATGCCTTACATTCAACATGGGTATAAATGAACTCATTTTCTTTCCCCTTCTGGTGCCTATTCTTGCCAAGTACCACACCATCCTCCAGGCACCCAGGCTCCTAAGCAAGGTGTTGTCCTCCTACCCTCTCATTCTACCATGTTAATTTTATCAATATCTCTGAAGTATATATCCTTCACATAACTGATTTTTTTTCAAGGGAGGGATGTTAAGAGACTTGCCTGAGTTCTCACAGCTAAGTAAATATTAAGTGTCTGAGGATGGATTGGAACTCAGGTCCTCCTGACTCCAGGGCCAGTGTTCTATCTTCTATGCCACCTAGCTGCCCCTCCACTGATGTTTGAGTCTTGATAGAGCAGACCCTTCTCACCTCACTCAAACTTTGGCAATAGCTTGTAGGTGGTTTGGTCTGATTGAAGACTGTCCTGTTTCTCTGAAGTTCAAACTAAAATTTACCTCCTTTAGAAAGACTTCCCCAATGTCTCTTCCTTTTAGTGCCTTCTCTGTTGTTTATTTCCTGGTTATCCAGTATATGACTCACTTTTGTATGTGTTTACATGATGAGCCTCCAATAAATTGGTTCATTATTGTCCTTTGTTATCCAAGAAGACCAAAATAACATCATCATGATTGAGACATATAGCAGTGTGTCTGTTGGTGATTCATCAGACCAACACTAGCTAGGAATGCGTTACCACAGGTCAGGTACAAATAGTGCATGGGAGGTCTTGGGGTGGGTACTCTAAACTTGTAGTTATCATGTTTTCCTTAAGTTGATTCCATTCTGCCTTCCTCATAGAGAGCAGCCCCCTAAGTGATGAGGTCATGCCATGCTGGGCAGTCCTGAGCAGGGGCCTCCCAAGCTGTACAATTAATTAATTATAAAATCCTTCAATGAGGCCTTCAGGGTGCCTTGGTATCACTTCTTCTGCCACTCTTGTGGGCACTTGCCCTGGGTAAGTTCTCCATAAAATAGCCTTTGTTTGGGAAGCGTACATCTGACATCCTAACAATGTTTGCAATCTTAGTTGCATTCTATGCTGTAATGTTGGAATGATTGGCAATTTACCTGAGAAAGGACCTCAGGGTCTGGAACCTTCTCCTGCCAGGTGATCTTTGGAGTCTTCCTAAGACAATTTAAATGGAAGTGGTTCAGTTTCCTTCCATGGTGCTGGCAGACTGTACAGGACTTACAGGCATGGAGCAATGAGGTCAACACAACGGCTTTGTAGACCTTCAGACTGGTGGTCAGTCTACCACCTCTTTTCTCTCTCTCACATTTTCTTTTAGTCTCCTAAATACCAAGCTAGCTCTGGCAATATGAGTATCAACCTCATTGTCAATGTGGACCTCCCTGGAAAGACACCATTGGCTTTAATCAGTAATTGAACATCTGGATGGTGTGGTGGGGCTGATGCAGCACCTGGGTATTCTTGGTGTTCATTGTTAGACCAAAACTAGCACAAGCAGCAGAGAATATTTCCATACTTGTTGCAGCTCAGTCTCAGAGCCTGCACTGAAGCACCATCACCTGGAAACAGAAGATCCTGCACCAACCCTCCCTCGTCTTTGACCTTGGCTTGTAGCCTTTACAAGTTGAAGATGTGAGGCAGCTGACTGTGAGGCCGTGCTCATCCTCAGTGAAGGCGTGTGATAATATGGCTGAAAACATCTTGCTTAAGAGCCTGGGAGCAAGGTCAGCCTTTTTTCACTTCATTCATGACTGGATGAGCTCCAATAATTAGTGAGCTCTTCAAAGGCAGGGATGGTCTTTGTCTCTGTTTGAATCCCTCTAGCTCAGCATAGTGATTGGAACAAAGCAGGCTCTTAATAAGTGTTTACTGATTGATTGATTGATTTCAGCTCCCAACAACCTACAGAGCAGTGGTTCTGTTGCTCCTCAGTCTTGAAGATGAGGAAACTGAGACAAAGGTTAAGTGACTTGGCCCATGTTGGGGCAAGGGAGGCAGCTTTTGAATTCAGGTCTTCTGGACTGTAGGACCAGCTTTCTGTAAGACCCACAGAGAACACACAGAAGGTGTCAGTCCATGGGGAAAGGCATTGGCTATTTAAGGATCGGAAAAGATTCTTAGAAAAGGTGATTTTTGACTTAAGACTTGAAGAATTCTTTAGCTTTGGATTCTTATTCTTAACTTGATGAAGAACTTCACCAGACTCAACATTTCCCTAAGCAGAATAGAAAAGAAAAAGGTTTGATCCCAGGTGAAATCCTGAGTTGTGATCATGTTTGGGTGGCTTGTTAATAGTAGAGTCATTGCACACATGTCCATCCCAAACTACTCCTGGGCACTGTAAATAAAGTTCAGTAATGCTCTTATCTATCTGTTTGTTTGTTTATAATTGTGTGGGAGTAGATTATTCCTTGTTTCAAGAAAGCATTGATTAAAAAAAAAACTACAAAAAAGGGGGTGGCTAGGTGGTGTAGTAGAGTCAGGAGTCAGGAGAACCTGGGTTCAAATCAGGTCTCAGACACTTAAAAATTACCTAGCTGTGTGGCCTTGGGCAAGCCATTTTACCCCATTTGCCTTACAAAAAAACAAATCCTTAAAAAAAACCAGAAAGCATTGACTCAGTGCATAGAATCCTAGACCTGGAATCTGGAAAATTTGAATTCATATCTTATTTCACACACTATGTGTGATCATGGGCAACTTACCCACTCTTTGCCTCAGTTTCCTCACCTGTGAAATAAGGATAATAGCATTTAATTCAAAGGAGTCCTTTAAAGATCATCAAAATTGGATTTGGAGAAAAGCTTAAACTCATTCCATTTTATCTGTCCTGTCTTGGACACTCCCTGGGGACCTCTTTGGGTAGTTTGTGGTACAGAGGACAGAGAGCAGACCCTGGAGTCAGAAGGATGTGAGTTCAATTCCAGCTCCAGATACTGCTTGGCTGGGTGACCCTGGGCAAGTCATTTCAGCTAATTAGCTTCAGTTTCTTCATCTATCAAATGAGTTGGAGAAAGAAATTGTCAATCACACCAGTAGCTTTAGCAAGGAAATCCCAAAGAGGGTCAAAGGCAATAGTGAAATAACTGAACAAGAAAAACAATAAAGGAGTCTTGGAATACCACCTTCCCCTCCCTCCCTTCTCTAGGGACTCTGAATAATTCCAGAAATTCCCTCTTTCTCCCCAATCTTCTCTAATTAGGCAAGCAGCAGGAGCTTAACAAATGCTAATTAAATAACAGAGTCCTAAAGAAGACCCTGATTTGCCTTTGCTATGGTTATGGTTTCTGCTAAAGGTCTGGGAACCCTTTAAGCCAGGTCTTCAGGTTTTTTAAAAAAATTCACTTTTTGTGTACCTTTTTATGTTCAAGGGTCTTGTTGTATGTATTTCAGGGGGTTATTGGTAGTTAACCAAAACAAAACATAACAAAGGAGAGAGAGAGACAGACAGACAGACAGACAGGTGGACAAAGACAGAGAGAGACAGGAATACAGAGGAAGGGAGCTAGAAAAAAAAGGGAGAGAGAGGTAAAAGGTGGGAATACTGAACATACATGGAGAGGGCAAACACATGACCCTATAGAATAGAGAGGAAAGAGTGAAGGGGTCATCAGTGCAACTCAGTTTTCATGAAGGAAAACACACAAAAATAAAGCAGAGAAGGGGTGGAAATTTGGGGAGGGGACCCTGCAGGGAGATAGAGCATGAGATGGTAAACTTCAAAAAAATCAGTTTAAAAAACAGAAGGGGGGAGCAGGGCAATGTTGTTACTTCTGTATTCAATGTTCTCTCTAATTTTGTAAAGAAATGACCCATAGGGGTACCTGGGTGGCACAGGGGAGGTTCAGCCAGGTGGAGACAGGAGAGCATGAATTCAAGGCAGACATTTCATAATTGCCTAGCTGTGTGACCTTGGGCAAGTCACTTAACCCCATTGCCTTACACAGGCAACAAAATATTAATTAAAAAAAAGAAATGACCCATAAGGATGGTAATGCCAGCCTCATACACAATGCTCAAGATCTAAGGAAATGCTCCCTTAGGCTGAGAATGGACTGCACTCACCTGGGGTGGGGGTCTGGACGATTTCTGCACTGAACAGGTGGTTTTCAGATAAAAGAATTAAAACTGTTCTGTAGTCATAAGCAATAATGTTCCAAATTATTTTTATTGACATTTCATATTGTTTCCTCCAATTTATCCTATTATAAAAGATTTTCAATATTCATATATATTTAGAAATCCCACAATTTTCTGGCACCCTCACTTCCCACCACTCTCACCTCAGTGGCAGTCTAGTGAATTCTGTATAAATATATTTATATTTAACATGTTTATATATTAGTCATTTCTGATATGAATAATTAGGATTAAGGGAAAAGAAAGAAATCATGGGATAGAAGGAAAAACATAAGAGAAATTATTTAAAAGTGAATAGTGTTCATTCAGACAGACCAGAGAGCAGCTGCTTCCATCAAGGTTGTTGATCTCACAAAGTTGTATGTGATGTATATACATATATATATATATATATATATATATATATATATATATATATATATACATGTATATACATTGCTCCCTTGGTTCTGTTCCGTTTTCTCAGCTTCAGATCCTGCAACTCATTCCATGCTTCTATAGAGTTCACGATTCATGGTTTCTTATAGAACAATACTATTTCATAACATTCATATTCCATAACTTGTTCAGTGATTCCCCAAATGATGGACATCCCCTCAATTTCTCATTTTTTACCACTACACAAAAGGCTCCAACAAATATTTTGGAACATGTAGAAATGTTTCCACTTTTTATAATTTCTACTGGATATAGGTCTAGTATTGGCATTACTAAGTCAAAAGGTATGCTCAGTTTAATTTAATTTAATGCTCTTTGGGCATAATTTCATATTACTCTCCAGAATGGCTGGATGATGTCACAACTGTACCAACAGTGCCCTAATGTTCCAGTCTTCCCACAATCTGTCCAACATTGTTTTTCCTTTTCTCATCTTAGCTAATCTGAGTTATGAGGTAGCTCATAGTTGTTTAAAACTGCTTTTCTCTAATCAAGAATGATTTGGAACATTTTATCTCATAATTATAGATAACTATAATTTCTTCATTTGAAAATAGCCTGTTTATACCCTTTAACTATCAGTGATTTGCAATGCTATAAATTTAGTTTAATTCTCTATAAATTTTAGAAATGAGACCATTATCAAAACTCCTAGTTGTGAAAATTGGTTCCCACCTTTCTTTCCCTTCCAATCTTGGAAGCATTGGTTTTATTAGAGCAAAAGCTTCTTAATTCAATAGAGGTAAAATCAACCATTTGGCAATTTTTAATGTATTCTTTTTCTTATTTGGTCTAAAATATCTCCCCTTTCCATTGACCTGACAGAGGATTTCTTAGTCTATTCATTTATCTATGATTTTGCCCTTTATGTCTAAATCCTGTATCCATTTTGGCCTTATTTTGGGACAGGCTGTGAGATGTGGGGCTATACCCAGTTTTTGCCATACTATTTTCCAGTATTTTCAAGTGTTTTTGTCAAACAGTGAATTCCCAGGCTAGAAGTGAAAGTCTTTCAATTTGTCAAACAGGAGTCATTTATTAGTTTCTTTTGAACCTATCCTAATCCTGTGATCCATTATTCTGTTTTGTAACCAGTAGCAGGAAGTTTTGATGACTGCCACTTTATAGTACAATTACAGAAATGTTAGGGCCAGTCTACCTTCTTTTTCATTTTTTTCATCAGTTCTCTTGCTATTTTTGAACTTTTCTTACTCCAGATGAATTTTGTGACTACTTTTGTAGTTCGGTGAAAGAAATTTGATAGCTTGATGTGTTTGGCACTGAATAAGTACTTTAATTTGGGAAGACGTCATTTTTATTAGATTAGCTTGGCCTATTGATGCGCAATAAATGTCTTGTTCCAGTTATTTGGTCTGACTTTATTTGCGTGAAAAGTGTTTATAATTGTGTTCATACAGTTTCTAGGTTTGTCTGAGGAGGTAGAGTCCAAAGTATTTTATGTTGTCTGCAGTTACTTTAAATGGAATTTCTCTTCTCATCTCCTGGGCTTTGGCCTTGTTGTTTGTATACAGAAATGATGACTTAAGTGTGACTTCTGTGTGTTTATTTTATTTCCTGCTACTTTACTGAAATTGTGTAAGTTTTTCAGATGATTTTCTAGGGTTCTCTAAGTATGCCATCATATCACCTGCAAAAAGTTAAAACTTTGCTTCCTCTATTACAGTTTTAATTCCTTTAATTTAATTCCTTTTTCTTCTCATTGCTAAAGCTAACACTTCAAGTGCTCTCTCTCTCTCTCTCTCTCTCTCTCTCTCTCTCTCTATATATATATATATATATATACATATATATATATATATTTTTTTTTTTTTTTCAAAAGGCAATGTGGTTAAAGAGATTTGCCCAAGGTCACACAACTAGGTAATTATGAAGTGTGTGAGGTTGGATTTGAATTCAGGTCCTCCTGAATAAAAGGCCAGTGCTCCATCCACTGTACCACCACCTAGATGCCCCTCTAATGCTATAATGAATAATAATGGTGACAATGGGCATCCTTGTATCACTGCTACCCTTACTCGAAATGCTACTTAGCTAATCCCCAACACATATAGTATTTGTTCATGGTTTTAGATAGATACTCCTTAGTATTTTAAGGAAAACTCCATTTAATCATATACTGTCTAGTTTTTAATATGAATGGATGTATTTTTTGAAAGACTTTTTTGGCATCTTTTGAGATAATCATAAGATTTCTGTTGTTTTTGTGATGGAAAATATAAAATTTTTAAGTGTTTTCCTAATATTGAACCATTCCTATGTAACTGGTATAAATCTTACCCAGTCATGATATATGAGCTCTTTGCCAAAATTTGAAGATTTTTCCTTTAATGTTCATTAAGGAAATTAGTCTATAATTTTCTTTTTTGACCCTTCCTGGTTTAATCAGCTCGATAATTGTTGCATAGTAGGAATTTGACAAAACTTCTATTTTTTAAAAAATAATTTATATAGAACTGGAATTAGTTGTGCCTTAAATGTTTGGTAGAATTCACTTATAAATCCTTCCTAACCAGGAGATTTTCCCTAGGAAATTTATTGATGGTTTCTTTAATTTTTTTTGCTGAAATGGGGTTAAATATTTTGTTTCCTCTTTTGTTAATCTGGGTAGTTTGTATTTTTGTAAATGTTCCAGCAGTCCCCACAGGGTGTTCAAATGCATTGGCATAACATTGGGGAATATAGCCCTGAATTCTCTCTTTAATTTCCTCCTCGTTGGTGATAAATTCCCCCTTTTGATTTTTGAAATAGGTGATTCCAGATCGTTATTGATTAGAGAAATGCAAAATAAAACAACGCTGAGGTATCATCTCATATCTATTATAGTGACTAAGATGACAAAAAAAGGAAAATGATGACTGTTGGAGAGGATAATAGGGATTTCAATGCTATGTCTAAAGAGCAAGAAAACTGTTCATAACCTTTGAGCCATCTGTATCATTATGAGGCCTATATCCAGAAGAAATCATGAAAAGTGGAAAAATGTCACATGGTCAAAAATATTCATAGCAGCTCTTTTTGTAGTGTCAAAAATATGGAAGTTGTGGGGATTCCCATCCACCTGGGAATGGCTGGACAAGATAGGGTGCGTGAATGTTGTGGAGTATTGTAGTTCTGTAAGAAATCATGAGTGGTCAGACTTTAGAAAAGCCTTTAAAGACTTGTATGGGCAGATGCTAAGTGAAGGGAGCAGAACCAAATGAATGTTGTGCATATTAATAATCATTAATAATGGTCCTTGAGGATGGAGGTGGCTCCTCTCAGCTGTCCAGTGACCAAGGACACTCCTGAGGGGAAACACTGAGAGGAAACAGCTGTGCAGGCTGGGGGCAGAGCAAAGCAGACCATGTTCATGTTTTACAAACTTCTTTTTGTTTTTCCTTTCTACCTCATTGTTTTCCCCTTGGTTCTAATTCCTCTTCCCCAATGTGACCAATATGGAAATATGTGGAACACAAATGCCCCTGTACAACTTTGACCAGACTCTGAAGCTTCCTGGGGAGGGGCAGGGAAAGGAGGGTGGTAGAAAAATGAGGAAGACTTTGAACCAAAAGAAAACAGAAGGAGAGACCAGGGCAAGGTTGCTCCTCCACCTCCTCTCCACTTTTGTATGGAAAGGGCCCTTCAGGAAGGTCCTGCCAGTCTCCTAGACAAGGTCCTCTGAGGCTGATCTTGTTTAACCCTGAGATTGAAGGGCACTCACCTGGGCTGGGGGGCTGGGGCTCCCAGGGGCCATTCCCTCAGGTTCCATGCTCCCTGCTTGGTCCGGCCTGGGTCCTTTGCAGACTGAAATGGAAAGGAAGGATCCTAGAGGGGCAGAGGACTGTCCTTGTCTTCCTGGGCAGGGGGTTGACCTAGAGGGAGTTACAGAGGGTGAGACCCCACAAGGGAAAGAGAGAGACTCTGGCCTTGCCCTCCGGGACAAGCTCCAAGCTAAGGAAGGGGCAGCAGATTGAGCCCCCTCTCCCCTTTTTCTCCCCACTCCCCTTCAGGAGACAGAGGGAGCTTTGGGATTCCAGAGGGGATGAGGACAATCAGAGGTCCAGGACTCCTCCCACTGAATTCCTGGAGGCTTTCCATCCCCTCCCCCAATACACAGCACATGTGCAGACACTATGCAGACCACTGACTTCTTGCTTGCCCCAGGAGGGAGGGACAGCTGGCCATGGGGAGGGCTGGGGCCCTCTGGCCCAGGAATGACCAGGGGAAACCTGAGACTAAATCCCTTCTGGGAACCAGCTCCTGGAAGGGAGCTGAGGCTCTGGAAGCTGAGGAGGCAGGTCCCCAGGAGTCTGGGGAAAGGGAGCAGAGGGAGGGTCTCAGAGGCCCCCAGCAGGGAGATCAGGATGGCCAGAAGGACTCCAGAGGGACACTGAGGCTGGGAAAGCTGGAGGACCATGTCCTGAGGTCTGACTAGGAGCTGGGGGAACTCCTGGGACCTTCTGGGAGAGCAGAAGCTTGGGGTCCAGGAGCCAGGGCTGGGAGGGGCGCTGCTCCGTCCAGACACTCACCTCTTGGTCAGATGAGCAGGATGAGACCCCAGACAAGGGGCAGCCAGGGGACACCAGGAAGTGGGGGTGCAGGGAAGGGGAGTGGGTTCCTAATCACTTGAGACCTGCAGCCCCCCCAGAGCTGGTTTCCAGAAGAGACCTCAGGTCCAGGAAGGCAGAGAGATCTGGGCTCCAAGGAATGAAGGCAGAGGTTTCTCAGGTAGACAAGTTCTGGCTTCTTTTCAGGCCAATTTGAAGGGATCTCCAAGTCCCTAAAGCCCCACTCAGCCCAGGACCCCTCCTCCTTCTCTCCCCCAGCCCTGCCCCCAATCTTGGGGAAGGCCTTCGTAGAAGTCTCTCCCCACTGGAAGGAGCATTTCTCCACTCCAGTCTCCTCCCATCCTTAAAACTCCACCCAAGGCTCCAGGTCTACCTCTACCCGCCCAGCAATCACCTTCAAGACCTGCTGCATCTGTTCCCCCTTCCCTGAGATTTAGACCCTCCTCCTTCTCAGGATCAGGAAAGTCATGATCCCCTTTGGGCAGCAGACTGAGCAGAGGTCTTATAGTTTGAGGGTAAATTGAGGGTCCCTCTGTGACCCTTTAGAACTAATGGTTATTTGTCCTAAACTCCCCTGGCTGCTGATCTAGTAGCAGTCTTCCATTGTCTGAACTCACACACAGGGAGGTTAGAACTGGGTGAAAAATTCTCCTAAAATATGATAAGAAGGGGATTTGTTTAGAAAGTGGAAGAATCATAAGTGTCATTGGAACAAGATGCCCCAGGTCTCTGAATGCCAGGATTTTTGAACTGATCTAGGCAGGAAGAAATTTTCTATGGATAAAGTTTGTAAATGCAGGGAACTGAGCAGAAAGCAACTGAAGGCAATCATTTTAGCTCCTGATCCAAATCCAAAGCATTATTCATTTTATTCCTTTATGTCTTCCATTTGAAGTTTTTGGAAACTCTTGGTTATAAAATGCTGCTAATGAAAAGCTGATTTCTAGAGGGCGATGCAATGATGCCCTCACTAAATTAACCTCTTCAGATGTTGATGCTGTGAAATGGTGAATTGAGCTATTTGAGAATGTGGTACAATGTTTACAAACTTTTAAACTATATTTTTCTTTAAATCAAAATAGAATAATTTGCTCTTTGGGAACAGAAACAAAGATCTGTTAAATTCTCAGTGACTAGGAAGTGCTCTTGTGGGGTTTGTAACAGGTATCTGGGGACTTTCTCTGAGAAAGGTCCTAAAATCTTGCCAAGTCCTTGGGGACAAGCTGCAGTTGTCCAATTCAGATTGAGTAACTCAGCCTCCTCCCAGTTCCCAGGGGTGGGGTGACAGGGCTGTTTTGAGAAGCTTGTTTTTAATGAAGAAATGATTTTGCTCTGTTAGATCCTCTGGCCACTGGTAATGTGAATTATAAAAAGGCTGCTGAGAGGGATTCAGAGAGGAATCCCTGTGGGAACGTTCCTGTGACCTGAGCAGAAGCAGGGAGACAAATTTGCCTTGCCTCCCTCAGGGACCAGAGCTGGGGCAGCTTCAGGGCTCTCTCTGCTCCAGACCCCTAGAAGAAGAGACTAAGGGTGAAGAGCCCAAGCTGGTCAAGACACTGGAAGGAGGGAGAAACTCAGAAACAAACCAGGGAAGGAACAGAGGGCAAGGACAGAAGACAAGGTAGAGTATGAAAAACTGAACTCAAAATCCCATCATTTTTATTTCTTTTTTTTTTAAACGTATTTCAGAAGTGGTTGACATTTGGAATTTTCTGGTAAATATACAACTTAGTAGATGAAGAAACTGAGGCAGCTAGTAAGCATCTGAGGCTGGGTGTGAACTCAGGAAGATGAGCATTACTGGCTCCAGGCTTGGCCCTCTATATTCACTGCTCCTCCTGGCTGCCCTTTGACCACTCAGCTGCCCTGATGGCCCGAAAACATCAATATTTAACTTCTATTAATCAGGTCCCGAATAGGAAACAATTTCTCAGTCCATTCCTATTTGAGAGATCCCCAGGCTTTATGAAATTTCATTTCCACTCCTCTCTTGAATCACTATTCTCACATTAAAAATGAGAATAAACTCTGCAGAAATATTGAGCATTCTCTTTCAGGGGAAAAGGGGGACTTCCAATGAACAAGGGGACTTTCACACTTCCCTAATGAAACAGCCAGAGCTGAACTGAGTTTGATCTTCAAGTATAGGACTCAGTGAACCAGAGAAGGGGTGTACATAAAGGACTAATTATCAGAATTGATGTGGAGCTCTTTGTATACCTTCATGGGAAGAAGGGGCTGATAACTCACATGAGATTTCTCATTTATCTCTCAGTTAAAAGGGGCATATATAGACAAGGAGCACAGGAAGGAGTTGCTTATAATGGGATAATACCGAATGGTATAATATAGTCAAAAGATAGAGTCAATGGGTGATAAAGGAAAGTGCTGGAAGAAAGGGAAAAGAGAGGAAGAAGTGGGCTAAGATATTTCACATAAGAGTCAAGAAAAATGCTTTTTCAATGGAGTGGAAAGGGGGAATGCAAGGCAGAATGAGGGAGCCTTCATTCTCATCAGAAATGGCTCTAAGAGGAAATAACATACAGACTTAATAGGGTGAGGAAATCTATCTTACCCTAGAGAAAAATGAGAAGGGATGGGGGGAGGAGATGATAGAAGCAAGGAAAGATTGTGGAGGGAAAACTCAGACACAACACACTTCTGAACAGGGCCAGGGTGAGAGGAGAGAGAACAGAATAACCAAGAGGGGGGAGGAATAAAGTGGAGGGAAATAAAGGTAGTAATAGCAACTGTAGGACAAATTATTGAAGTAACTTCTCTAGTAGCCTTCCTTATTAGGCTTTTTTTTCCCCCAAGGCAATGGAGTTCAGTGGTTTGCCCAAGGCCACACAGCTAGGTAATTATTAAACATCTGAGGCTCTATTTGAACTCAGCTATTCCTGACTCCAGGGCCAGTGCTCTATCCACTGCGCCACCTAGCCACCCCTCTCTGCCAGACTTATGATAAAGAAGACAACTCATCCCAGAAACTAAGCCATTGGAAGCTGAACACAGACTGAAGAATATATTTGTTTTCCTCTCTCACTGTTCTTCAGGTTTCTCATCATTGGGCTGGGGTGAGATTTATGTTTACTCTCATAACAAGATTATTTCAATGATATAAAATAAAAATGACAGAAAGACAGAAAGAAAAGAATGGGAAAATCTTAATGAAAGTTTATAATTTAAGAATTGATGCAGCAACTCGCAAAAGCGTAGCAGTGTGATGGAGCTAATGGAAGAGTCCTGACAAAGGACTTGTTTAGATGAAGAGATAATGGCGACCCTGATGAGAACAGACATCTAACCTCAAACATAATTTAGTTATTTTTTCAGGATATTCATAACATTTTTAGGATACCAGAGCTCATGTTTGAGAATGATGGCATCCCCTAGCAGAGCGTTTATGATTTATCATTCTTGAATGCTGCACTGTGGCTTGAAAAGCATCACATAGCATTTGGGAATGAAGATGCAGACAAGTAAGCCACCGTAGAGCTCAGGATGGAGAAGACTTTCACAGGTACCATCGCTTTCCCCTTGGTGCTCTGGTATGTGGGCAAAAATGAGATCCAGACACTATAGAACACTAGCATGCTAAAAGTGATCAACTTGGTTTCATTAAAGGTGTCAGGAAGGTTTCTGGCCAAAAAAGCTACAATGAATGTCCCCAGGGCCAAGAACCCCATGAAGTTCAGGACAAAGTAGAAAGCATTGAGTGAACCTGCATTGTACCTCAGAATGATGTGTTCGTGTTCTGAGTGAGGGTCTGTATCTGGGAAGGGGGGGAGAAACCAAGCCAAATACCACAGAATATTACTTGAATCAGGGAGCACAAAAAAAATAACAGAAATAGGTGTCTTAGAGCCCATCCATTTTCTGCTCCAGTAACCTGGTCTTATAACTTTGAAGGCTAGAACTACTGTGTTGGTTTTAGCCAAAATGGAGGAGATGGCCATTGTCAGTGTGATTCCAAATAATGTCTGTTGGAGAAGACATGTGGCTGAGGTAGGCTTTCCAATGAAGAGCAGTGAAGACAGGAAGCATTGGCTTAAGGAGAAGAGCAAGGTGTAGCTGATAGTAATATTGTGTGTAGCTGATAGTAATATTGTTGGCTTTCTATGGGAGTGTCCTGATACTTCACAAAGACTCCAGTGATCAGAACTGTCATAAGACTGAAGAAAAGAGTTACACAGGTTAGAGTCATGCCCAGAGGATCCAGAAATGAGAGAAATATCTCCACCTTGGGGAAGCAAGGATTTCTCTCCTTGCTTGAATATTCATCTTTGGGATAGGCAATGCACTGTTCCATATATGTAAAGAAGGAAAACATTATCAATGTTTGAAGTTGAGCCAAATTTTATTAACCCTTGCAGGGCAAGAATAAAATTTCTCAAACTGAACTTCTTGTCTTCAAAGGGCCCCTCATGATCTGATTCAATTCTTCAAGAGAGATCAGTCTCTCACTAAATAAAGATCTCAATTTCATTATCACTAATAATTCAGACACCTAGACCCTTCCAGGTCATAAATACATGGATTTTTAAACAGTTGTGTCTCAAATTTCATGGCCACAAAGACAATAGTTTCTCATGAAATAAGTATGATGTTACAGGAGGCAATGACCTTGTCCTGATGGCTAATTACACAGAAGAGATATGTAAGATGTCCTAATCAATTGTTTTAATGACTCACGGACATTAATAATGCCCGGGACTCTGCCAGACTTCTTTTTCAAGATGGAGAGCCGAACTTTTTCTCTAAATCAGAGCCTCAAAGACTACTCCACAGTAATTATTATTTGCAGGATATAAAAGTCATTGCCACTCTCATAACTCTTCAGGACCTGTAAAAATTTTGGATAGAGCCTGAACTAGATAAAAACTTAAGCAAAAGAAATAATATAAATTAAAATTTATGATGCTTATTAATAATTTTCTAAGTAACGATGTATCACAAAATGATCTGTTTTTACTTCAAAGGAAAACCACTGGACTAAGACACCACATATGTAAACAAAATTAAAATGAACTGAATGAAATGTAAATAAGAATAATCCCCTGTTTCTAAAATGTTTGCTCAGCTCCTCTTCCTCCGTTTTGGGCAACTGTACTTTTGCCATAATTCGCTTTTATTAGGCCATTTTGTTTTTGTTTCTAAATAGTCTTAGCTGTGTGTGCGCATACTGGGTATGTGCTTCTGGTTAAGTCACTTCACCCTTTTTGCTTCATTTTTCTCATCTGTAACATAAGATGGAGAAAGAAATGGTAGGCCACCTGATATCTTTGGTAGGAAAACCCCTTGTTGGATCACAAAAAAGATATACCTGAAAAAATGGACTTAACATTGTTATTTTTACTTTGTCTAATAGCACATTTGCTCCCTCTGTCTTTCTAGAAAAGTAACTGAAGTATATTAGATTGTGCGGCTGCTCTTTACTTTAACTGTGTGTGTCTCTCAACTTTTAGTGCCCCTCTTTTAAGTCACATTTTATGGAGTTCTGTTTTCCTATCCATTTGACTTTTCACTTTTGTTGATGCATTTGTCTGTCCAGTAAATAACTAGGAAAACATAAAAGCAGAAATACAGGGATGGCTAGGTTACTCAGTGGATAGAGCACCGTCCCTAGATTCAGGAATATCTGAGTTCAAATCCAGGCTCAGACACTTCATAATGACCTAGCTGTGTGGCCTTGGGGCAAGCCACTTAACCCCATCTTGTTGCAGAGAAACCTAAAAAAAAAAATAAAAGCAGAAATACACTTGAACCAAATTAATTCAACATAACCCAATATTACAAAAACTAATATGTCATGCAAAGTGGACACCAACTTCCTGAGGGCTCCTATAACCACTGGAACTTGTTTCCCATTTAAGAGAGAAATAAGAATTGTGATACTAGAATTTATGTTTCTCAAAGGAAGAAATAATTGGAAACAAGGAACAGTTGGCATTTACAGTGATGTATTTCACTGAAGACACCAAAAAGAAAAACTTAGTAGACATACAGATATAAAGAAAAAAGCAATGATATGAAAATTCATGATATCTATTCAATCAAAACATTTTAATTTCTAATTTATCAATGAAATTTCCCCCAGAATAACATTACAAACCAAAATCTGAATAATTTAATGCAAAAAATAAACCAGGACTACTCTCTAGTATGTTAAAACACAAGAAGAAATTCCAAGTCAAAGCAAAACAAACAAATTCAGTCATGTTTTACTGTAAACTCAAAGACAAAAACTACAAGATTTTAAAATTCCAATGGCCAACAGAAAGTTTTTGAATATAAAGAAATTGTCGAATATAAAGGAAAGAGACTCTACAGATATTAGATATTGTGAAATTTTTAATGATTCAACTTTCTATTACAATGTATATTGACTTTTAGCTCAATGACTTTTTTGGTTGGTAATTTATGGGGCAAGAAGTAGTCACTTCATGACTTGCAAAGATTTTTATTATTATTGTTATGATCATTTATCTGCAGCAACACCTCCACCACCATCACCATCATCACTAACTCCAATCATCACAAAATCATCAGCATCATGAAAAATGGGAAAGAAATGATCATGACAATGGCAGTTGCAAGTTTGAAACACATAATGAGAGAAGGAAAAAATTTTCCTGTATATTCTAAAATTTAACCTATATATCTCCTGAAAGAATTCATCATTTGAGAGTGAGTCACAATTTAAAAAAAAAGTTTCAAGTGGTCCAAATCTCAAAGCAAATAACAGCAATATTTTCAAAGAGGAGAATCAAAATATGGACATTATCAGTTCTGATTCTGTGAAGACCATGAAGAGAAGGAATAACATAAGGAGAAAGACAATGTTTCTATAAAAATATTTACAATAAAGGAAACAGGAGATTTCAAGAAGAGAATTTAAATCATTTTGGTAAAAATACAGAGATGATAAAACAAACAATTGCCATCATTTGATAAGAATAAGGGTCATTGAAACTTTATTAAATATTTTACTGGATGAAAGAAATGAAGAGGTAAATACATAACTAGACAAAGGATAAAATGATCATGACAACAAACTTCCAAAATGTTTGGAAATGATAGAAACTGCTTAAGATGGTTGGCAGTTTAGGGGAGGAAGCCTTTGGGAATGACATTGCCTTAATATGTCTAAGTAAAAAGAATTGAAAGACTCAAGTTCTATCTTTAATGAGACTTTTGTTAAAAAAAATCTAATTGTCATAAGAAAAGAATTAAAAACAAATGAATCATGATACAAACAAGAGATCTAACTTAACATAGTAACTGATTGAATAATCTACATATATATATGTTTATATATATTTACTTATGCAGCATTACTTTGGTTTATAGGACTAGTTTGTACTATATTATATTATTCTAATGTATTATATCATATTAAATTACCTTCTAACTTTGTATCCTCATATTATATACCATATAATTGCATCCTGGATATCACATATTACATTATTTAATTTTAAATTCAGGCCTGAAGGGAAAATTCCAGTGGAGAGTTGCAATCATCATCTACTGGACTCCTCTGGTCTGGAAGACCTCAGACTCCTTACTTTCACTTGACTTTCCAGAACAAACACTGGAACAGCCCCATCACCCAACCCTCCCCAGGCAGCAGAATTTCCTCAGCTGAATAGAGAGAGTAATTACCTTGCCCTAGGGCATAGCCCACATTGTTCAAGGATAAAAGTATCCAGTACCTTCACCCATATCCTCCAGGCCAAAGGGAAGGGGCCTTAAATAATGGTCACAGACACTCCAGAAAAAGAAATAAACACCCCCTACTGGCCACCCCACTGGGAGTTACTAAACCCAGTGAGCAAAACCTCTCGGGACCTCAATACCAAAGTTCTGTGAACCAACTCCTTCCCCAACACAAGATCTTAGGAAAATGAAGAAAGACCAGTGAAAAGGGGGGTAAATAGAAAAAAACCTAGAATATAAAGACCCTAACTCAGAGACCTAGATCCTCTGAGGAGAATATGATTTGGTCTCCAGACCAGAAAGACTTCCTTGGAGAAATCAGGAAAGAGTTTAAAAATCAATTGGAAAATTTGGGAGAGAAAAGTAACACCTTGTAGGAAGAACACAAATCTGTGGAAAATACAATTGGACAAATGCAAAAAGAAAATAATTCTCTCAAAACCTCAATTGGTCAAATGGAAAACGCTTTCAAAAATAGAATTGACCAATTGGAAAAGGAGTTGCAAAAGGTAAATGAAGAAAATTCTTCTCTAAAAAACAGAATGTAGTCTGTGGAAACTAATGACTTCATGAAACAAGAACGATCTATTAAACAAAACCAAAAAATAAAAAAAAAAAGAAAATTTTAAATATCTCATCGGCAAAACTACTGACCTAGAGAACAGAAGTAGGAGGAAACAACTTAAAAATCTTTGGTCTCTCTCAAAATATTGAAGAGAAAAAAAGCTTGGACGCAATATTACAGTATTTAATGATGGAAAATTGCCCTGACATCATGGAATCAGAGGGAATAATAGTTATTGAAAGTGATCCCAAAATGAAAACACAAGGAATTTTGTGGCCAAATTCCAGAACTATCAGAATAAAGAAAAAATCCTACAAGCAACCAGAAAAAAAAGGGATAAAGGGCCTGGAATATGATAATTCAAAAAAGCAAGGGAGCTTAGAATGCAGTCAAGAATTCACTATCCAGCAAAACTGAGCCTGCTCTTCCAGGGGAAAAGATGGACATTTAATGAAATAGGAGACCTCCAATTTTTCCTGATAAAAAGACCAGAGCTTAATAGAAAATATGAACTTCAAACAGGAGACTCAAGAGACATATGAAAAGGTGGGGAAAAAAGGGTAAAAAAAAAAACCTTGCTATCCCATAAAAAAAACTGGTTATATTCCTACCTGAGAGAAAGACTCTAATAAGTCTTGAGATTTGTACGTCTATTAGAGAGAATAAACTTAGCCAGAAGTAATGTACACTGAAAAAAAAAGTGGACTTAGACACATGATACTCACTAAGGTGAGACCTTGGGCAAGTCATTTAATCCTACTGATCCATCCCTCAAAAAAAAGAAAGACCAAAAAGAATAGAAAATATTAAGTGAATGAAAAGCAATTCTACTTTGGAAAACACATCCAAAAATTCAAACGATAATCAGAATTTCCAAATGAATTTAAATATAAAAACAACAGACACACTTACACAGAAGATACAGATATGTGTCTATGGGGCTCCAGCCTCCACGGGGGCCTTGGAACCTGACAGGGGGGATAGAGTCGGCGAAATGAGTTGAGTCAACAAGTGGGTAAAAGCAGGAGCAGGGTTAGGGTTAGGGTTAGGGTTATTATTATTGTCTTCATATATTAATGACCAATTCCTGAATTAGGGCTAAATCTCTCTTCATATTTTGATTTCCTCATTCAGAAATCAGCCCCCTTAGATTATTCAGCCAGAATTTAAGGGAGGGCTGATGATGAGATGATATCCTGGGACAAGCCTTCCCCAACTTGAAAACTGTAGATCAGAGCTCAAAGTTAAAGAGATTTTAGTCTAGCTGAATTCTGGTCCATTGTGTTTTAGCCAGACAGGTTCAAGGGGAAGTGGATTTTCCCTTTTCTCTCAATTGCCCTATTCAGGGATGCTCTTGATAAAAATTTCTTTGTCAAGATTAGGTGATGAGTTATGCTTCCCAAACCCTCATGAGAATAGTCATTCTCATAAACTTTGAACTTGTCACAACTGATCACAACCTTTTGGGAACATCCACTCATCTAAGGGCATGCATGTACTTGGAAGCTTCCGTGATTCATCTTTTGTTTACAAGAGAGAAAAAATGTCCATTCCATCAATAATTTTTGTTATACTAACTTTTTGTTATCCATGAAATGAATACCCAGAAATTGTCCTGGGAATTGTGACAGTTGTTTGGCAAGGTGGAAGTGTTTAGGAAAAGCTTTACATACAAACCCCACTCATAAAGATTCTCTCCAGAGTGGATTCTCTGATGTCGAGTAAGATGAACGTGTACATTAAGAGCTTTGGAATGTAATCGATACTTCTCAGGTTTCTCACCAGTGTTCATTCTCAGACATGGGGCAAGATTTCCCAGATTGATTACATTCATACATTTCACTCCAGGGTGGATTTTCTGATGCCTACAAAATTGGTTGGGCATCTTAAAAAGCCTTTTCATATTGATTATAGTCATAAGGTTTCTCTCCAGTGTGGATTCTATGATGTACAAAGAGTTGGGAACTTGTTCTGAAAGACTTTCCACACTGATTACATTGGTAAGGTTTCTCCTCAGTGTGTATTCTCTGATGTACAATAATTCCAGAGCTCTGTGTGAAGGTCTTTCCACACTTATTACATTCATAAGGCTACTCCCCAGTGTGGATTCTCTGATGATAAATAAGACAGAAGTATTCTCTGAAAGCCTTTCCACATTGATTACATTCATCAGGCTTCTCCCCTTTGTGGATTCTCTGATGGACAGAAAGACAGAAGCTCCTTGTAAAAATCTTTCTACACTGATTGCATTCATCAGGCTTCTCCCCAGTGTGGATTCTGTGATGTACAGAAAGACTGGAGATCTCTCTGAAAGCCTTTCCACATTGATCACATTCATATGGTTTGTCCTCATTGTGGATTCTCTAGTGAACAATAAAACAGGAGCCATTAAAGAAAGTCTTTTCACATTGTTTACATTCATCAGGCTTCTCCCCAGTGGGGATTCTCTGACGATAAATAAGACAGGAGCATTCTCTGAAAGTTTTTCCACATTGATTACAGTTTATAAGCTTTCTCCCCAGTGTGGATTCTCTGATGTACAGCAAGTCTGTCACTCCGTGTGAAAGCCTTTCCACATTGATTACATGCAAAAGGCTTCTCCCCAGTGTGGATTCTCCGATGGATAGCAAGATGGGAGCTCTGTGTGAAAGTCTTTCCACACTGATTACATTCATAGAGTTTCTCCCCAGTGTGGATTCTCTGATGTACAGCAAGTCCGGAGCTCTGTGTGAAAGTCTTTCCACACTGATTACATTCATAAAGTTTCTCCCCAGTGTGAATTCTCTGATGTACAGCAAGTCCGGAGCTCTGTTTGAAAGTCTTTCCACACTGATTACATTCATAAGGCTTCTCCCCAGTGTGGAATCTCTGATGATAAATAAGAGAGGAGTGTTCTCTAAAAGTCTTTCCACATTGATTACATTCATAAGGTTTCTCCCCAGTGTGCATTCTCTGATGTACAGCAAGATGGCCACTCCGTGAGAAAGTCTTTCCACACTGATTACATACATAAGGTTTCTCCCCAGTGTGGATTCTCTGATGTACAGTAAGACTGGAGCTGTGTCTGAAAGTCTTTCCACACTGATTACATTCATAAGGCTTCTCCCCAGTGTGGATTCTCTGATGAGAAATAAGAGAGGTGTGTTCTCTGAAAGCCTTTCCACATTGATTACATGCAAAAGGCTTCTCCCCAGTGTGGATTCTCTGATGTACAGCAAGACGGGAGCTCTGTGTGAAAGTCTTTCCACACTGATGACATTCATAAGGCTTCTCCCCAGTGTGGAATCTCTGATGAGAAATAAGAGAGGAGTGTTCTGTGAAAGCCTTTCCACATTGATTACATTTATAAAGTTTCTCCCCAGTGTGGATTCTCTGATGGACAGCAAGTCCGGAGTTCTGTGTGAAAGTCTTTCCACACTGATTACATTCATAAGGCTTCTCCCCAGTGTGGAATCTCTGATGAGAAATAAGAGAGGAGTGTTCTCTGAAAGCCTTTCCACATTGATTACATGCAAAAGGCTTCTCCCCAGTGTGCATTCTCTGATGTACAGCAAGATAGGCGCTCCGTGAGAAAGTCTTTCTACAGTGATTACATTCATAAGGCTTCTCCCCAGTGTGGATTCTCTGATGTACAGTAAGACTAGAGCTGTGTCTGAAAGTCTTTACACACTGATTACATTCATAAGGCTTCTCCCCAGTGTGGATTCTCTGATGAGAAATAAGAGAGTAGTATTCTCTGAAAGCCTTTCCACATTGATTACATGCAAAAGGCTTCTCCCCACTGTGGATTCTCTGATGAACAGCAAGATGGGCGCTCCGTGAGAAAGTCTTTCCACACTGATTACATTCATAAGGCTTCTCCCCAGTGTGGATTCTCTGATGAACAGCAAGTCCAGAGCTCTGTGTGAAAGTCTTTCCACACTGATTACATTCATAAGGCTTCTCCCCAGTGTGGATTCTCTGATGGACAGCAAGATGGGAGCTCCTTGTGAAAGTCTTTCCACACTGATTACATTCATAAGGCTTCAGCCCAGTGTGTATTCGCTGATGAGAAATAAGAGAGGAGCATTCTATGAAAGGCTTTTCACATTGATTACATTCATAAGGTTTCTCCCCAGTGCGGATTCTCTGATGGACAGCAAGACAGAAGCTCCTTGTGAAAGTCTTTTCACATTGATTACATTCAAACGGCTTTTCTCCAGTGTGGATTCTTTGATGTACAGCCAGTATGGAATTCCGTGGGAAAGTCTTTCCACATTGATTACATTGGTAAGGTTTCTCTCCAGTGTGGATACTCTGATGTACAGAGAGTTGGGAACTTGTTCTAAAAGACATTCCACACTGATTGCATTCATAAGGCTTCTTCCCAGTGTGGATTCTCTGATGTAGAGTAAGACTGGAGCTTTCTCTGAAAGCCTTTCCACATTGATTACATTCATAAGATTTCTGTCTACTGTGGATTCTGTGATGTGCAGCAAGTTTGGAGCTAGGAAAGAAAGTCTTTCCACATTGATTAACCTCATAAGATTTCCCTTCATTGTGGATTTTCAAATGTTCAATGAAACTGTCACTTCTTTGACAAGTCTTTCCATATTGAGTATATTCATACTGTTTTTCTATAGTGTGGATAAGCTCATGATTACCAAGATGAGTCCTCTCTTCACCAGAAGCAGTAAAGTCATTCCAGGAGGTCATTTTCAAATTTGCACTCATTTCATCACACTTGGTCTCTGCATCTGATGGAAACAAACACACACATATATGTATAAGGATATCCTCTTCCTCCTGGCAGATAGTTTCCCCACAGTGAAAAGAAAGAGACCTCAAAATTAAATGAGCAGAATCAATCATTTGAAAATACTATAAACTTACACATAAGACGGTTTAATGACCAAAAAGTTCCACACACAACTGCAATGGATCCTCACCACAAATGTGAGACAAGTACACAGCCACCTTGTCATTATGTGTTACTCTTCCGGTCACAAGTTCTGAATGGCCAAGTGACCTGACCCCAATGTCAGCACCAGAGAGTAGAACTCCAGCCTGGTGAAGGAGTACACTCTGGCCATTGCACTGGACAGAGGTTCTCCTCTTTATTTTCCTTTGCATCAAGAGCATTTTGGTGCCGAAAATGCTCTTTTCTTCTGATGAGGCAATCGCCCAACTGTTCTGAACGGGGCAGCTTTGATGCTTTATCCTGTGGCCATTCTTTACAAATTTGATGATAACCTGAGAAATAAATTTCCTCTTTTTCACTTGTCATTTCATAATTTTCAGTTAGATCCACTTTTCTGATCATTTCTTCTGATGCTTAGATAGTATCTCAAGGACTTTTTTTGTAGCCTTGGATACTGTCAATCATCCACTTTTTCTTGATACTTCTTTCTTTTCTCTAAGTTACTTGGATATTAATTTTTCTTGGCATTCCTCATTTATCTTTTCCCACCCATCCCATCCCACACAACGCAATGTTCATGTAATCTTGCTTTGCCACTACTATAGAGGAAAAAACCTCACAATTATTCATGAGCCAAATTAGGTGTCATCCACTCCTCATTATCACTCCCACACCCCTACTTCCCTTTTTTCCACCATCATTGCCCATTTTTTGGTTGGGGGTCCAAATGACTTCATGTTTGAGGTATTAAAAGAACTGACTCACATCCCTTCCCAGGTCACTCAATCCCTGATCAAGTCCTGTGCCTGACCATAGCACTCCCTACTTAATTAGAGGGGTTTGAAGACCAAAGATAAAATTCTGGAGTGGGCTCTGCCCCCTTGTCCCTTTCTAGTCTTTCAACTGCCTTACCCCCCACACAGACTAGGATGCAGTGGGGCAGAAGCCTCTTTGCTGCTCCAACAGTGTGGGTTTTCCCTGGCTGGTGCTCCTGCCTAGAACCCTTACCAGGGCTTTTCTGAAGTACCACAGATCTATTTCCTTAAGCCTGTTCCAGTCTTCTTTAACCTTAATGCCTGCCCACCTTGTCTTGATGGGCTGCAATAGCAGTTGTGTCCATGATGTCTTTCTCACCAAACTGTGGGGTACCAGAAAGCCTTATGTTTTCAGAGGATGAGCCTTGTACTTCCTTTATCGACTTGTCACTGAGTGGATTCATATTGACTTAGAAAGAACTCATATTTGACAGCCTCAGCCCTCTCCAGAGAGTCATAGGAAAGCTTCATGCCCCCAAATACCCAACAAATACCCAACAAATACCTGTAATAGGATCACTGAAACATCAGTAGAAGAAAAATTGAAGGTGAGTTGGGTGGCATAACAGATAGACCACTGGCCCTGTAGTCAGAACTACCTGAATTCAAACCTTGTGTCAGACACCTAGCTATGTGACTATAAGCAAGTCACAATCCCATTGTCTTGGAAAAAAAAAAGAAGAAGAAAACTAAAAGAACCAGGAGAACACTGTACATTTTAACAGAAACACCACAAGAAGACCAAGTATGTTGAACTTAGCTCTTCTCAGAATTTCAGAGATCAAAGACAATCTTCAAAGGCCTGTGATGGAAAATGCTGTCCAGAATAGGAGGAAAAAATATGAAGAATGAATGTAGAGCAAAGCATACTTGCATCACTTTTCGCAACTTCCTTTATGGTTTTTCTATCTTTATCATGGTCCCGCCCCCCCCAATTCTATTGGAATAGACTATGGAAACACGTTAACATGATTGTACTTGTAAAACCATTATTAGACTGCTCATTACCATAGGGAAGAGGATGGAAAGGGAGGGAGGAAGAAAAATACGGAACTCAAGAGCTTACAAAAGGACGAATTTTGAAAACTATCTTTGTGAGTAACTGGAAAAATCTTTTAGAGGAAGGGAACTGAAAGTCCAGGGAATTCCATCCCTCATATTACAGATGAGGATACTGGAACTCAGAGGTCCTTAAACAGGATCCAACTGCTGAAAAGTATCTGAAAAGAAATAACAAACCAGGTCTTGCTGAGTGTAACACTTGTTTACTGACACATCCAGAAGCCTCCTGGGATCCAACCCACACCCCTCACTCCTCACTCACCTGTACAGGAGGTCCTTAGACCCTCTTGCTCCAAGTGGGGGATCAAATCTTCCCTGGAAACTGGAAATCCTAGGTAGGGGGGATGAATTAGGCATGAGGATGGAGAGAAGTTTATAATTAATCCTTATTAGGGAAGGGTGGGGGTGATGCAAAGAAGAGCCACATTACTGCAAGTAATTTGCGATCAGAAAATTCCAACTTTGCTTGTCTCCTTCATAGAAGGATGTCTACATTTCATAGCTTCCATGGCCTAGAAATTAGAGTCATTGCAATGAAACAGGAGCATACTGGGCTGGAGTCAGGAACTCCTGACCTCAGACTCTTGCTGACACATGAATTACTCCCTTAATCTAGTTGCCTCAGTTTCCTCAATTATAAAATGTGTTAATAACCAAATCACAAAATAATTGTGAGGATTGAGTGGGATAATATGCATGAAGAAAGTTCTTCTTACAGGGTCTGGCTCCCAGCAGATGTCTATAAATATTTATTCGCTTCCCTTTCTTTCCCTGCATCTCTATTCTTGCTATGCTAGAAATCTATGATTAACACCAAGAAACCCTAGTAAGAAAAAGAACATTCTAATGACCAAACACTTCCCAAAGAACAAGGGCAGCCTTGGGAGGAAGGGGGTCCCCCGCACTGCCCATCTTCATGGAGAAGCTACAGGATCAATGTTTGGAGATTTTGAAGACTTGTGTCTAGCTCCCTATCACATGGAAGAAAGGTCTAGGAAAGCTGGGCAGCAGGAGAACCTATTTTCTTGTATTCAGGAGGCCATCACTTTGGCCTTTCTAACAGGTGATCAATAGCCCAAACTTCCCTCTAGGGAGAGAGTTGAGGTCACTCCTTTTAATGGAAGATTACCAGTTACCTGGGGAATGGTCCTTACCCAGGAAAAGAACGTTCTGAGCATTCTCCAGCATGACATCCTTGTGCAGCTGCTTCTGAGCATTGTCCAACAGGTTCCACTCCTCCGGGGTGAAGTCCACAGACACATCCTTGAATGTCACCACCTCCTAAAACATCCACATCCAGAGAACTTAGAGTTGAAACAGCCTTCAGAATTGAGCCAGCTCAATGCTCATCAATGTACAGAAGGAAAGTGAAGCAAAGAGAGGAAATTGCCCAAAGGTCGCACCCTTCTGAAGAATCAGTGATAGCACAGGGAGCTACCCAAGAGAGTATTGGAAAAAGCAATTTTCAATTGAAATTAAATTGGGAAATATTCTTCTATGGAATGCTAATGTCTTTAGAAGGAAAGTGATGTGTTCTCTCAGAAAGATAGGAGGATTTCTGGAGGAAAAATAACTGTCAGAATTGACTGATTAAGAAAATTCCATGAAGACCTTGTGAGGGGCAGCTAGGTGGTGCAGTGAATAGAGCAATGGCCCTGGAGTCAGGAGGACCTGAATTCAAATGTGACCTCAGGCACTTAACCCTATTGCTTCAAATAAAGAAAATTTATCAAAAAAGAGTTCGTGAGAAACTGTAGTAGGTGCTGTGTTTTGGTCACTAGAGAGAAAAAAAATCAAGTTGTTCTCGTGAAAGTGAGAAAGTCTGAACAAGATGAAAACATGAGGAGGATTAGTTTGTATTTCTTTTTTGGATTTTTTGTAAGGCAATGGGGTTGAGAGAATTGCCCAATATCGCAGAGTGAGGAAATTATTAAGTGTCTGAAGCCGGACATGAAGTGTAGTCCTGTTGACCCAGGGCTAGTGCTCTATGCACTGTGCCACCTAGCTGCCCCAAAAGGATTGTTTTTATTAATTTTTTATTTATATATTTTGGCATATACAAGCAAAGATAGCTTTCAATAATGACTTTTTAAAAAGGTTTTGACCATTATCAAAACTCCTAGTTGTGAAAATTGTTTCCCACCTTTCTTTTACTTCCAATCTTGGAAGAATTGGTTTTATTAGAGAAAAACTTCTTAATTCAATAGAGTTAAAATCAAACATTTGGCAATTTTTAATGTATTCTTTTTCTTATTTGGTCAAAAACATCTCCCCTTTCCATTGACCTGACAGAGGATTTCTTAATCTATTTATTTATCTATGATATTGCCCTTTTTGTCTAAATCCTGTATCCATTTTGACCTTATTTTGGGATAGGCTGTGAGATGTGGGGCTATACCCAGTTTTTGCCATACTATTTTCCAGTATTTCCAAGTGTTTTTGTTAAATGGTGAATTCCCAGGCTACAAGTGAATGTGTCTGAATTTGTCAAACAGGAGTCATTTATTAGTTTCTTTTGAACCTATCCTAATCCTGTGATCCAGTATGGTTTTTTAACCAGTAGCAGGAAGTTTTGATGACTGCCACTTTATAGTACAATTACAGAAATGGTAGGGCCAGTCTACCTTCCTTTACATTTTTTTCATCAGTTCCCTTGCTATTTTTGAACTTTTCTTATTCCAGATGAATTTTGTGACTACTTTTCTAGATCTGTTAAAGCAATTTGATAGCTTGATGGGTTTGGCACTGAATAAGTAATTTAATTTGGGAAGATGTCATTTTTACTAGATTAGCTTGGCCTATCCATGAGCAATTAATGTTTTTTTCCCTAGTTGTTTAGGTCTCACTTTATTTGCGTGAAGTGTTTATAATTGTGTTCATACAGTTTCTAGGTTTGTCTGAGGAGGTAGATTCCAAAGTATCTTATGTTGTCTGCAGTTACTTTAAATGGAATTTATCTTCTCATCTCTTGGGCTTTGGCACTGTTGTTTGTATAGAGAAATATTGATGACTTATGTGTGACTTATGTGTGTTTATTTTATTTCCTGCTACTTTACTGAAATTTTTCAGATGGTTTTCTAGGGTTTTCCAAGTATGTCATCATATCATCTGCAAAAAGGTAAAACTTTGCTTCCTCTATGCTAACTTTAATTTCGTTAATGTCTTTTTCTTCTCATTGCTAAAGCTAATGCTCTCTCTCTCTCTCTCTCTCTCTCTCTCTCTCTCTCTCTATATATATATATATATATATTTTTTTTTTTTGAAAATGCTATTTGGGTTAAGTGACTTGCCCAAGGTCACACAACTAGGTAATTATGAAATGTCTGAGATTGGATTTGAACTCAGCTCCTCCTGAATAAAGGGCCAGTGCTCTATCCACTGAACCACCACCTAGATGCCCCTCTAATGCTATATTGAATAATAATGGTGACAATGGGCATCCTTGTATCACTGCTACCCTTACTGGAAATGCTACTTAGCTAATCTCCAACACATATAATATTTGTTCATGGTTTTAGATAGATACTGCTTAGTATTTTAAGGAAAACTCCATTTAAACATATACTCTCTAGAGTTTTTAATATGAATGGAGGTATTTTGTCAAAGACTTTTTCAGCATCTATTGAGATAATCATAAGATTTCTGTTTTTTTTGTTATTAAAATATTCAATTTTTAAGTGTTTTCCTAATATTGAACCATTCCTATGTAATTGGTATAAATGTTACCGCAGTCATGATATATTATCTCTTTGCCAAAATTTTAAGATTTTTCCTTTAATGTTCATTAAAGAAATTTGTTTATAATTTTCTTTGTTTTTACTCTTAATGGGTTAATCAGCACCACATTCATATCATAGAAGGAATTTGACAAAACTACTATTTTTCAAAATAATTTATATAGAATTTGAATTAGTTGTGCCTTAAATGTTTGGTATAATTCACTTATAAATCCTTCCTAACCAGGAGATTTTCCCTAGGAAATTTATTGATGGTTTCTTTAAATTTTGTTGCTGAAATGGGGTTAAATATTTTATTTCCTCTTTTGTTAATCTGGGTAGTTTTTTAAATATTCAAGCAGTCCCCACAGGGTGTTCAAATGCATTGGCATAACATTGGGGAATATAGACCTGAATTCTCTCTTTAGTTTCCTCCTCATTGGTGGTAAATTCCCCCTTTTCATTTTTGAAATAGGTGATTCCAGATCATTATTGATTAGAGAAATGCAAAATAAAACTACTCTGAGGTATCACCTCACATCTATTATATTGATTAAGGTGACAAAAAAGAAAATCATGACTGTTGGAGAGGATAACAAGGACTTCAATGCTATGTCCAAAGAGCAGCACAACTGTTCCTAACCTTTGAGCCATCTGTATCATTATTAGGCTTATATCCAGAAGAAATCTTGAAATATGGAAAAAATCTCACATGATCAAAAATATTCATAGCAGCTTTTTTGTAGTGGCAAAAAAATTGGAAATTGTGGGGATGCCCATCCATTGGGGAATGGCTGGACAAGATAGGGTGCATGAATGTTGTGGAGTATTATAGTTCTGTAAGAAATCATGAGTGGTCAGACTTTAGAGAAGCCTTCAAAGACTCCTATGGATGGATACTAAGTGAAGGGAGCAGAACCAAATGAATGTTGTGCACATTAATAATCATTAATAATGGTCCTTGAGGATGGAGGTGGCTCCTCTCAGCTGTCCAGTGACCAAGGACACTCCTGAGGGGAAACACTGAGAGGAAACAGCTGTGGAGTCTGGGGGCAGAGCAAAGCAGACCATGTTCATGTTTTACAAACTTCTTTTTGTTTTTCCTTTCTACCTCATTGTTTTCCCCTTAGTTCTAATTCCTCTTCCCCAATGTGACCAATATGGAAATATGTGGAACACAAATGACCCTGTACAACTTTAACCAGACTCTGAAGCTTCCTGGGGAGGGAGAGGGAAAGGAGGGTGGTAGAAAAATGAGGAAGACTTTGAACCAAAAGAAAACAGAAGGAGAGACCAGGGCAAGGTTGCTCCTCTGCCTCCTCTCCACTTTTGTAAGGAAAGGGCCCTTCAGGAAGGTCCTGGCAGTCTCCTAGACAAGGTCCTCTGAGGCTGATCTTGTTTAACCCTGAGATTGAAGGGCACTCACCTGGGCTGGGGGGCTGGGGCTCCCAGGGGCCATTCCCTCAGGTTCCAGGCTCCCTGCTTGGTCCGGCCTGGGTCCTCTGCAGACTGAAATGGAATGGGAGGAGCAGAGGTCTGTCCTTGTCTTCCTGGGCAGGGGGTTGACCTAGAGGGAGTTACAGAGGGTGAGACCCCACAAGGGTCAGAGAGAGACTCTGGCCTCGCCCTCCGGGAGAGGCTCCAAGATAAGGAAGGGGCAGCAGGCTGGGCCCCCTCTCCCCTTTTTCTCCCCACTCCCCTTCAGGAGACAGAGGGAGCTTTGGGATTCCAGAGGGGATGAGGACAATCAGAGGTCCAGGACTCCTCCCATTGACTCCCTGGAGGCTTTCCATCCCCTCCCCCAACACCCACCACACATGTGCAGACACCATCCAGACCACTGACTTCTTGCTTGCCCCAGGAGGGAGGGACAACTGGCCATGGGGAGGACTCTGGCCCTCTGGCCCAAGAATGACCAGGGGAAGCCTGAGACTAAATCCCTTCTGGGAACCAGCTCCTGGAAGGGGGCTGAGGCTCTGGAAGCTGAGGAGGCAGGGCCCCAGGAGTCTGGGGAAGGGGAGCAGGGGGAGGGTCTCAGAGGCGCCCAGCAGGGAGATCAGGATGGACAGAAGGACTCCAGAGGGACACTGAGGCTGGGAAAGCTGGAGGACCATGTCCTGAGGTCCTGAGCTGGGGGAACTCCTGGGACCTTCTGGGAGAGCAGTAGGTTGGGGTCCAGGAGCCAGGGCTGGGAGGGGGGCTGCTCCCTCCAGACACTCACCTCTTGGTCAGATGAGCAGGATGAGACCCCAGACAAGGGGCAGCCAGCGGACACCAGGAAGTGGGGGTGCGGGGAAGGGGAGTGGGCTTCAACTCACTTGAGACCTGCACCTCCCAGAGCTGGTTTCCAGGAGTCAGAGACCTCAGGTCCAGGAAGGCAGAGAGATCTCGGCTCCAAGGGAAGAGGGGAGAGGTTTCTCAGCTAGACAAGTTCTGGCTTCTTCTCAGGCCACTTTAGAGGGATCTCCGAGTCCTCAGAGCCCCACTCAGCCCAGGACCCCTTCTCAGCTTCTCAAGCCCTGCCCTCCAACCTTCTGGAAGGCCTTCCTAGAAGTCTCTCCCCACAGGAAGGAGCTCTTTTCCACTCCAGACTCCTCCCATCCTTAAAACTCCACCCAAGGCTCCTGGTCACCTTCAAGAACTGCTGCATCTGTTCCCCCTTCCCTGAGCTTTAGACCTTTCTCCTTCTCAGGAGCAGGAATGTCCTGATCCCCTTTGGGCAGCAGACTGAGGGGAGGTCTTATCCCTTTTTTTTTTTAGGTTTTTGGCAAGGCAAATGGGGTTAAGTGGCTTGCCCAAGGCCACATAGCTAGGTAATTATTAAGTGTCTGAGACAGAATTCGAACTCAGGTACTCCTGACTCCAAGGCTGGTGCTTTATCCACTAGGCCACCTAGACGCCCTGGAGGTCTTATACTTTGAAGGTAAACTGAGGGTCCCTCTGTTACCCTTTAGAACTAATGGTCATTTGTCCTAAACTCAATTGGTTGCTGATCCAGTAGGAGTCTTCCATTGTCTGACCTCACAGAGAGGGAGGTCAGAATTGGGTGCAACATTCACCTAAAATATGATAAGAAGGGGATTTGTTTAGATAGTGTAAGAATCATAAAAGTATAATTGGAACCAGATGACCCAGACCTCTGAATGCCAAGATTGTTGAACTGATCTGGGCAGGAATGATTTTGTATGCATACAATTTGTAAATGTAGGGCACTGAGCAGAAGGCAACTGAAGGCAATCATTTTAATTCCTGATCCAAGTCCAAAGTAGTATTCATTTTATTCTCTTATGTCTTCCATTTGAAGTTTTTGGAAACTCTTGTGTATAAAAATGCTGCCAATGAAAAGCTGATTTCTGGGGCGATGCAATCATGCCCTTACTAAATTAACCTCTTTAAATTTTGATGCTGTGAAATGGTGAATTGAGCTGTTTGAGAGTATGGTACAATATTTACTAACTTTTTAAGTATATTTTGCTTTACATCAAATTCGGATAATTTGAGAACTGCACCAAAGATCTGTTAAATTCTCCATGTCTAGGAAGTGGTTTTGTGGGGTTTATAACAGGTTTCTGGGGAGTTTCTCTGAGAAAGTCCTAAAATCTTGCCAAGTTCTTGGGGAGAAGCTGCAGTTATCCAATTCAGATTGAGTAACTCAGCCTCATCCCAGGTCCCAGGGGTGGGGTTAGAGGGCTGTTTTGAGAAGTTTGTTTTTAATGAAGAAATGATTTTGATCTGATAAACCCTTTAGCCTCTGATGATGTGAATTATAAAACTGAGCAAGGAATAATATTGAAAGAAATGATTATTTTTCCTTATTCATAAACAGTTATTAGTAGTGTAGTTATCAGGAAGCTTTTCCTCTTTTTTCCTTCCTCCTTCAGAGACCTCTCCTTGAAGGCCAGATATTCTGGAGCTGAGATGGGATTAACCCAGGAAACATTCTGCTGAATTTTGGGCAAGACCCACCTACCTGGGAGAGGTGATTTCTGCTGTAATGGAAGAGAATCTACTCCAGATGAGCAGTACTAAGCTGACTTGGAATGTCCCCAGTCATGCTAGAAGGGGCTTGAGGGCTGGGACTGGTTCTTTGTGGCCCCTGAAATTTGGAACCATGCCTGGATCAGAGGAGTCACCTGAGAAAAGGTGCCTGAGAGGGATTCAGAGAGGAATCCCTGTAGGAAGGTTCCTGTGACCTGAGCAGAAGCAGGGAGACAAATTTGCCTTGCCTCCCTCAGGGCCCAGAGCTGGGGCAGCTTCAGGGCTCTCTCTGTTCCAGAGCCCTAGAGGAAGAGACTAAGGGTGAAGAGCCCAAGTTGGTCAAAACACTGGAAGGAGGGAGCAGTGGGCAAGGAGGGAAGACAAGGTGTAGTATGAAAAACCGACCTCATGTTTCCATTATTGTTATTTCTTTTTTTAGGTATTTCAGAAGTTTATGACATTTGAAGTGTTTCTGGCAATTATATAGCTTAGTTACTAGATGAAGAAACTGAGGCAGTTAGTAAGCATCTGAGGCCGGGTGTGAACTCAGGAAGATGACCATTCCTGACTCCAGGCTTGCCCCTCTACTCATTGCTCCTCCAGGCTGCCCTTTGACTACCCAGCTGCCCTGATGTCCCGAAATCATCAACATTTAACTTCTATTAATTAGGTCCCGAATAGGAAACAATTTCTCAGTTCATTCCTATTTGAGAGATCCCAGGCTTTATTAACTTTCATTTCCACTCCTCTCTTGAGCCACTATTCTTGTTTACAACTGAAAATTAACTATCCAGAAAAACTTAGCATCCTCTTTCAGGGGAAAAGGTGGACTTGCAATGAAACGAGGGACTTTCACACCTCTCTAATGAAACAGCCAGAGCTGAACCGAGTTTCATCTTCAAGTACAGGATTCAGTGAACCAGAGAAGGGGTGGACAAGAAGGACTAATTATGAGAATTGATGTTGAACTGTTTGTATTCCTGCATGGGAAGAAGATGCTGATAACTCACATGAGCTTTCTCATTTATCTCTCAGTTAAAAGGGGCATATATAGACAAGGAGCACAGGAAGGAGTTGCTTATAATGGGATAATACAGAATGGTATAATATAGTCAAAAGATAGAGTCAATGGGTGATAAAGGAAAGTGCTGGAAGAAAGGGAAAGGAGAGGAAGAAGTGGGCTAAGATATTTCACATAAGAGTCAAGAAAAAAGCTTTTTCAATGGAGTGGGAAGAGGGAAGGCAAGGGAGAATGAGTGAGCCTCCATTCTCATCAGAAATGGGTCAGAGAGGAAATAACATTACACACTTAATAGGGTGAGGAAATGTATCTTACCCTAGAGAAAAATGAGAAGGGATGGGGGAAGAGACGATAAAAGAATGGGAAGATTTTGGAGAGAATACTCAGATACAACACACTTCCGAACAGGGCCAGGATGAGTGGACAGAGAGAACAGAATGAAGGAGAGGGGGGAGGAATAAAGTGGAGGGAAATAAAGCTAGTCATAGCAACTGTGTAAAGAAATATTGAAGCAACTTCCCTAGTAGCCTTCCTTACTAGGCTTTTCTTTTTTTTGGCAAGGCAATTGGGTTTAGTGGTTTGCCCAAGGCCACACAGCTAGGTAATTATTAAGCATTTGAGGCTGGATTTAAACTCAGCTATTCCTGATTCCAGGGCCAATGCTCTATTAAATTCACCACCTAGCCACCCCTCTCTGGTAGACTTATGATAAAGAAGACATCTCATCCCAGACACAGAGCTATTGGAAGCTGAACACAGACTGAAGAAAACTTTTGTTTTCCTCTCTCACTGTTCTTCAGGTTTCTCATCTTTGGGCTGGGGGGGGGGGGAGATTTATGTTACTCTCACAAGATTATTTCTTTTTTTTTTGTTTTTTTATTTTATTTTTTATTCTCATTTTGTACAAAATTTTTTTACATTAATAAAATATTCTTAAGAATAAACGAAATACCCCCCATAAATATAGACTTGCTTGAGTGATAAAGTAAAGGGGAGAGAAAAAAAATTAAAATTAAAAAAATAATACTAATAATTTTAGGTATGGCCAGGTGGCACAATGGACGAAGCACCAGCCCTGGATCCACAAGCACCTGAGCCCACATCCAGCCCCCTAGACCCAATAATCTCCCAGCTGTGTGACATGCAAGCCACTGGATCCCCACTGCCCTGCAAAAAACCAAAAAGAAGGAAAAAAAGACCCAAAATAAAATAGAATAGTAATAATAGTAGGGGTGGCTGGGTGGTGGACAGAGCACCGGCCCTTGAGCCAGGAGCAGCTGGGTCCAAATCTGGCCCCAGACACCCAAAGATCACCCTGCTATGTGGCCCCAGGCAGGCCACCCAGTCCCACTTGCCCTGCACCCTCCCCCAAATAATAATAACAAAAAATGTGCTTCAGTCTTTGTTCCAACACCAACAGCTCTGTCATGGGTGGATCACATTCTTTATGATAAGTTCATCACAAAAGTTACTTCCATGTTTTTCCAAAGTTGCCATTGCTGATCGCAACTCCCTCCTTTCTTATTTCTCCACTCCCATGTACTATATTTTCTCTCCCCTTTCACTCTGACTCTGCTGTAGGGTTGCTGAGTGGCGCAGCAGACAGATCCTTGGTCCTGGGGCCAAGAAGCCCTGAGCCCCCATACCACCCCTTAGGCCCAGAATCCACCTGGCCCTATGGTACTGGGCAGGCTTTCCAGTCCCAGCCCCTTACACAAAGTAAAAAAGAAAATGTGTTATATCTGACCACTCTCCCCCCATGGTCCATCCTCTCCTCCTTTATTCACATCCCCACCCCTTCCCCCTGCTCCCCCCTCCCTCTTACTCCAGTTATCTATACCCCATTGAGTATATTTGCTGTTTCCTCTCCTAGCCACCTCTGATGAGAGCAAAGGTTCCCTCATTCCCCCTTGCCTCCCCCCTTGCATATCATTGCAATAGTTCATTATAATAAAAAATTATCTTATTATGTGAAATATCTTGGACTATTCCCCCTCTCCTTTTTCTTTCTCTCATTCCATTTCCCTTTTTTTCTATTGACTCCATTTTTACACCATATTTTATCTTCGAATTCAGCTTTCTCCTGTGCTTCAACTATAAAAGCTCTCTCTACCTGCTCTATTAACTGAGAAGGTTCATATGAATATTATCTGTGTCATTTTTCTATGCAGGAATACATGCAGTTCATCATCATCAAGTCCCTCATATTTTCCCCTTCTCCTCCAATCTCTATGCTTCACCCTAGTCCTATATCTGAAGATCAAACCTTCTGTTCAGCTCTGGCCATTCTAACAGGAACATTTGAAATTCCCCTGGTTCATTGAAAGTCCATCTTTTTCCCCTGGAAGGGGATGTTCAGTTTTGCTGGGTAGCTGAGTCTTGGTTGCATTCCAAGCTCTTTTGCCTTCTGGAATATTATATTCCAAGCCCTATGAGCTTTCAATGTAGTTGCTGCTAAATCCTGTGTGATCCTGACTGCAGCTCCATGATATTTGAATTGTGTCCTTCTGGCTGCTTATAATATTTTCTCTTTGACTTGGGAGTTCTGCAACTTGGCTATAATATTCCTGGGGGTTGGCTTTTTGGATCTCTTTCTCAGGGGGATCGGTGGATTCTCTCCATTTCTATTTTGCCCTCTGCTTCTAGGATATCAGGGCAATTTTCCTGTAGTAATTCTTTGAAAATGATGTCAAAGCTCTTTTCCTGGTCATGACTTTCAGGTATTCCAATAATTTTTAAATTATCTTTCCTAAATCTGTTTTCCATATCAGTTGTTTTTTCAGAGAGATGTTTCTCATTTTCTTCTAATTTTTCATTCTTTTGGTTTTGAAGTATTGAGCCCTGATTTCTCATAAATTCATCAATCTCCCTGAGTTCTATTCTTTGTCTGAAGGATTTGTTTTCCTCAGAGAGCTTTCTTATCTCCTTTTCCATCTGGCCAATTCTGCTCTTTAAAGCATTCTTCTCCTCAATAACTTTGTGTACTGTTTTATCCATTTGACCTAAGCTGGTTTTTAGCATGCTATTTTCTTCAGCATTTTTTTTTTGATCTCCTTGACTAAGCTGCTGACTTCATTTTCATGTTTTTCCCGCATCTCTCTCATTTCTTTTCCCAATTTTTCTTCTATCTCCCTCACTTGATTTTCAAAGTCTTTTTTTGAGCTCTGTCATGGTCTGAGCCCAATTTCTGTTTTTCTTGGAGTCTTTAGATGCAGGAACCTGTACTTCCTCATCTTCAGATTTAGTGTTTTGATCCTTCTTGGGATCATAGGAAAAGTATTTCTCAATGGTGTTCCTCTTTTTTCTCTGCTTATTCATTTTCCTAGCCTGAGCCTGGTTTTGGGGTGCTTCCTGAGCTTTTGGTACACCCCCACAAGGATCTCAGTGTGTGAGGCTCTGTCCTCCCTCCTGGTCTGTGAATGACCATAAGCACCCCCCTCTGTCATAGGGCTGAGGTGGGAGGGCCTGCTGTTCTGTGGGGGGGCCTGACTGAGAGCAGAGTCTGAATGTGGTCAGAACACCAGAGTCCTGTTCCAGGGGTGGAGGACAGAGATCAGCAGTCTCTCTCTCTCTTCATTCCCCTCCCTTAGCTCAATGGTCTCATGCCCTGGGGACTCCTGCTTACCAGCTCTGCCTGCTTCTATTCCTGGTTCTGGGCTGCCAAAAGACCATGCTGCCTGCTGTGTGTGTCCTGAGGGCTGGGCTCCACGTGCTTGCTCTGGCAGAGGTCCCTTGCTGTTCCCCCACTTTGTGCTCTGTGCTCTCCAGGGTGCAGCTCAGGAGACTCCCCCACTGCTGTGAGCCATGGCTCCCAGCTCCCTGGGGCTGCCTCTGGCAGGTTGAAGTTCTTTTGCTCTGGCGGGCCACCCCTCTGGTTCGACCCCGTGGAGCTGAGCCTTTCTGCTCTATTCCAGGTTACCTTGGGTTCGAGAACTGCCTCACTGGGTCCCTCTGTGGGTTCTGTCTCTCAAAAATGTAGTTAGAGTCCTTAGCTTATAAGTTTTGCTCCAGAGTAACTAAGAGAATTTCCTCTCCTGTTGCCATCTTGCCTCTGCTTAAATTCATTTTTTTAAAGAAAGATCCTCAAATGGGCTAAGAGGAACTGTATAAATTTATCAGCTCCAGAGAATTCAAATTCCGTTTTCTAAAAATTGTATGGCTATAATTTTAACTTTTTCATAGGCTACTAATTTTTTCCTCTGTTTTTATTACTTTCATTTTGTTAAAACCAGGGAGATTGCCAGTCAACTAGTTCATTTTAAAATTTCCTGTTAGCAAGATTTAAATAGATTTTTTTGCCTTTAAATTCTTTTATCAAGGGGTAATTAAAGCAAATTGTCATCAGAAGAGAAACTTCTCAGATTGGCTGAAGGGCAATTTTCTGTGGCTCAGAGAGGATGAGAAATTTATGGGGCCAGACCCTGGATGAGAAGGACTTGGGAAAGTGATTCCCATATCAGGTACTTGAGGGAGCAATAGTTAGGCTAGATCTCTTAGGGGAGAGATTCCTCACCTCTAAGATAAGCTAGGAGCATCCTGGGAGCAATCTCACCCTCTTCCAACCTGAGAAGAAGGCTCATTTTAGTTTTTTACACAGATGAGAAAAGGAGAAGGCCCCCTTTCAGTGAGTAAAGGTATTTTCACTAATAGTTTATTAAGGTTGCTAAGGTAACCCCAGAACTTGTCTTTTTGATTTACCATATTTTCCAGAAACACTGCACTAGATTATGAAGGAGGTCCTAAAGGTATCACCCCTTTCCATCTGACATAATTTATATTCCAGCTGGACTCCTTGTGTGTCCTTGGGTGGCAAGATAGACACCAGTTAATCTATGCCAGACTGGGATAATGCTTGTGCAGTTGGGATCCTTTGCAGATTAAGCAGCTTCTATCTTTGTAGTCTAGCACTTCCCAAGGGGAAAGAATGAGGCTTTTTCCATCATCTTGCTTCTCTCTGTGTGGAGTAGTCTTGCCTTTTTTTTTGTCTTTATTTTTATTCTTGCAAGGCAATGGGGTTAAGTGACTTGCCCAAGGTCACACTGCTAGGTAATTATTATGTATCTGAAACCAGATTGGTCTTGCCTTTTGTACTCACCTTTACAGCACAGTTCCCCCTCCCTCTTTAGATTTCCTTCCTATTTTCTTGTCCTCCCTTTGTCCTGATATTACAAAAGTGTAAACTTCTGTAATGACTGGGAATCCTCTGTGTTCCACATACATGTTCATTTCTCATGTAATAAACCTGCTTTTCATATAAGTCTTGGGACATGATTATTGATAGTTTGCTAAGAATTAAATCTGATGGTGGCAATCAGAGTGAAATTTTCAGAATTTTAAAGGAAAATTGCAATAAATTTTGCTGAATATTCACTTACAGAAAACCTTTGGGTGGGCCCTAATTGATTATCTTGGGAACTGAGGGATTAAGCCCAGAAATTAAGAATTGTAAATTTTGGAGAATTTGCCAAAAGGAACCTCTGGCTATTAGAATATGAAGACCTTGTAGAGTTTAGCCCCAATTAACATTAAACTATATGTATTAACCTACAACGTTTGTCTAAATAAGGAACAAGTAGAATTAGGTCAATATGTGTTAGCCACCAGAGTCTGTCTCAAGAAAGAACAAACCTAATTAGGTTATTGTCCTCTAAGTTTGCAGTTTATACTTAGGCATGGGACTCGGGACCCCAAGGAGAGATTTGGGGTCACATCTTTTTTTTAAATTTATTTTTATTAAAGATATTATTTGAGTTTTACAATTTCCCCCCAATCTTGCTTCCCTCCCCCCCCCCCCCACGGAAAGCACTCTGTCAGTCTTTACTTTGTTTCCATGTTGTACCTTGATGCAAACTGGGTGTGATGAGAGAGAAATCATATCCTTGAAGAAGAGAAGAGAAGTCTAAGAGGTCACAAGATCAGACAATAAGATATCTGTTTTTTTCTAAATTAAAGGGACTAGTCCTTGCACTTTGTTCAAACTCCACAGCTCCTTATCTGGATACAGATGGCACTCTCCTTTGCAGACAACCCAAAATTGTTCCCGATTGTTGGACTGATGGAATGAGTGAGTCCTTCAAGGTTGAACATCACCCCCATGTTGCTGTTAGGGTGTACAGTGTTTTTCTGGTTCTGCTCATCTCACTCTGCATCAGTTCATGCAAATCCCTCCAGGCTTTCCTGAAATCCCATCCCTCCTGGTTTCTAATAGAACAATAGTGTTCCATGACATACATATACCACAGTTTGCTAAGCCATTCCCCAATTGAAGGACATTTACTGGATTTCCAATTCTTTGCCACTACAAACAGGGCTGCTATGAATATTTTTGTACAAGTAATGTTTTTACCCTTTTTCATCATCTCTTCAGGGTATAGACCCAGTAGTGGTATTGCTGAGTCAAAGGGTATGCACATTTTTGTTGCCCTTTGGGCATAGTTCCAAATAGCTCTCCAGAAAGGTTGGATGAGTTCACAGCTCCACCAACAGTGTAATAGCGGTCCAAATTTCCCACAACCCTTCCAACAATGATCATCATCCTTCCTGGTCATATTGGCCAATCTGAGAGGTGTGAGGTGGTACCTCAGACAAGCTTTAATTTGCATTTCTCTAATAATTAATGATGTAGAGCATTTTTTCATATGGCTATGGATTACTTTGATCTCCTCATCTGTAAATTGCCTTTGCATATCCTTTAACCATTTGTCAATTGGGGAATGGCTTTTTGTTTTAAAAATATGACTCAGTTCTCTGTATATTTTAGAAATGAGTCCTTTGTCAGAATCACTAGTTGTAAAGATTGCTTCCCAATTTACTACCACAAACTGGAAGAATTCCAAAAATTTCTGATGAAAAGACCAAGAGCTAAACAGAAAATTTGGACATCAAACAGGAGGTTCAAGAGACACATGAAAAGGTTAAAAGGGGTGGGCAGTAAAAGGAAAAAAATGCAATCCTAAGTTGAAACTGGCTATATTCCAGCATGGGGGGAAAAAGATTCTCATAAATCTTAAGAATTGTAACTCTAACAGAGAGAATACACCTAGCCAGAAATGTTGGACATTCATGACCTATCCATGAGACTGCTATATAATGGGATGTAAGTGGCTTTTACCCCACTTGGGAGAAAGACTCTAATAACTCTCAGGAATTTTGACTCTATTCGATAGAATATACTGAACTAGAAGGGACAGACACTCAGAATTTTCTGTGACTTAGATAGAATGATCTAAAAAAAAACACTACCTCCTCAAAAAAGAGGTATTTTACATTTGCTTCTATTTTTTTCTAGTTTTTGATTTTGTTTAACTGACTCTTGCTCTCTCATGGAGTCATTAGTTTCTGTAGATTCCATTCTTTTTGGGGGGTAGGAGTTTTCTTCATTAACCTTTTGCAACTCCTTTTCCAATTGGTCAGTTCTACTTTTGAAAGAGATTTCTATTTGACCCATTGAGATTTTGAGAGAATTAATTTCTTTTTGCATTTGCTCATTTGAGGATCTGAGAGAATTATTATCATTTTGTATTGGTCCAATTGATGATCTGGGAGATTTATTCTCATTTTGTAATTGTCCAATTGATGATCTGAGAGATTTATTGTCGTTTTATGTTTGTCCAATTGTACTTTCTATGGTTTTGTTTTCTTGTTGCAAGGTATTGTCTCTCTCAAATTTTAAGTTCCTTCCTTATTTTTTTTTTGCAAGGCAAATGGGGTTAAGTGGCTTGCCCAAGACCACACAGCTAGGTAATTATTAAGTGTCTGAGACTGGATTTGAACCCAGGTACTCCTGACTCCAGGGCCAGTGCTTTATCCACTGTGCCACCTAGTTGCCCCCCTTCCTTATTTCTTCAAGGAAGTCTTTCTGTGCTGGAGACCAGATTGTATTCTCCTCAGAGGTTCCAGGTCTCTCTGAGTTAGGGTCTTTCCTTTCCAGGAATTTTTCTATGGATCCACCTTTCTGCTGACCCTTCTTCATTTTGCTAAGACCTTGAGTTTGGGGGGGAGCTGGTTCACTGGGGCTTGGGATCGTTAAGGGCTTTACTCACTGTGCAGTTCCTTCGGCTGGCCAGTAGGAGGTGTTGGTTGCTTTCTCTGGAGTGTCTGTGACCTTGGTTGTGACCTTCTCCCTTTGCCCAAAGGGAGGAGTTGGAACTATTGAATTCTTTTGCCTTCCATAAATGGTGGGCTTTACCCTGGCCTGAGGTCATTCCTCAGCTGGGCTGGTTCTTCTGCTCACACACCTGGGCCTCAGGCAGAAGTAGTTTGTATTTGTTTGGGAAGAGGTCTCAGCCTCAATGGAGGCATGTACTCAGAGTTCCTCAGACCAGAGGCCCAGGGATGGTGTCTGCAGCTCTCCTGCCCGAGAACTCTCCCCCCAGCCTCGTCCCCAAGCTCCAGGGGGACAGCACCAACACCAGCACCTCTGCTTCCCCGTGGACCCAAGCCCCTGTCCTCCAGCCCCACTGCTGATCCAGCAGGTCCGGCTCTCAGGCCCTCAGACTCCCGGTTCCAATTTAGCTGTTAATCTGGCTGATCTGGGGCTGATCCTCCCTCTGAGCCCAGACTCACCCACCCAAAGCTGCTGCTGGAGACAAATCCTGAGGTCGATGTTCTTTCTCCTGGCTTTTCTTTCTGGGTTTTGTGGGTCGGATTTCTTTTAAGAGGTTTGTTTCATGTGATAGAGGGGGAAGAGATCAGGAGACTTTAGAACTGTGCCTGTCTTCTCTCCGCCATATTGACTGGAAGTCTGAGTCACATCTTTAAAGGAATTAGACAAAAGACCATAAAGTGATTGATAGGAGCCAATGAAATTCCATATTCTGTCATAAAAATGTCACAGCATGTATGATAGTTCCCTTCCCCAATTTAGGATATCTGCTTCATGTCACAACTGTTAGCAATTCCATTTGTGGAGGAGTGCCTCCTCCTGACTCAGGATCATTATGCCTTATCAAATTTGTTACAGACTTCCATAAAACATAGGCATCTTCCCCCTCGAGGATGATATGATGGCGGGGGGGGGGGGTGTAGTTGCTAATAGAAAGGAAGAAATGGAAAAAACATTTATATTTCATCAAGTAAGAAAAGAGCTTCCACCCAGGCTGAACTCGAATGGATAGAAGATTGCCTCCCACAATCCACTAGCAAAGGAGGTCTGTCTCTGGCATCTTCATTTGGTGAAGATTTCATTTCCCTCTCAGAAAATAAGCCAAAAGCTAGGTAACTGGGAAGGGTCCCTCCTGGTGAGGGGACTCCCCTACCGCCCAATACAAGGAGAGATGGGGTCAGGCATGAGGAGAAATGCATCCTGGTGAATCCCCATTTGGGACAAGAATGGACTCCCTATCTGGGGATGACTAAAGAAAGAACAATTAAACTGTACAAAGTTTGGTTTCAGAATGTAAAGGGTTTAGAGATTGTTTTGGCCAAAACATGGAACTTTTGATTATTTAGAAAGTTATGAAATTTTATTGAAGATTCTCCCAAATCTGCTTAGAACAAATGAACCATCTCTATTACTATGTCCTTCATCATATTCAGTTTTTCTTCCTGTGGTTATTCTTTGGCAAAGCATCTAGAGGAATGGAACTTACATCAACCTCTTCTATCTAGAAGGGACTTCTTCTTAATACAAAGTGCACTTTAAATGGGTGAAGCCTACTGGCAAATTAGACTAAAACAATTTTGTATTGAACCTAAATTACATTTTTGTGGGTGAGATTCTAAATGCATTAACATGATTAGGTGGTTCTTGTCCTTGGAAGAAGGACCAAGTTATATGTCCAACTGTGACTGATCACACCCATATGAGCAGTCCAAGGGAGCATCTAGGGTGAGTACTCTAAACTTACACATTTCACATTTCCTTTCAGCTGCTTCCATTTTGTATTTTTACCAAATTACATTGTTTTGGTGATATTCTAAATGCATTAATATAATTATGAAACAGGAGAATTATTTTAGGCTGACAGAAGGACCCCAGTCAATAGAGGAGACAGCTATGATTTGGACTTCAAATTCTCTTAGAGAAAAATGAAGTTCAGGTCTGATTGAATGTTGCGTCTTGTTATGTGCTTTCTATGTGTTCTGTAAAGGATGGGACAGTGTTTAGAAACAGTGGGTTCCCTACTTCGATGGAAAGGTATTATACAATCATATAATTAAACAATTAGGAAAATCCTTAAAACAAAGGGAAATAAGTATCTGTTGATCTATGCTATACTCTTTGTGTGTTGAATTAACCTATAGCTAACAGATCTTTTACCTGTGACTTTTCTTTCTAAAAAAAAAAAAAAAGGAGGTAATGGGATGTATCTGAGCTGGAATCACACAGCTGGTAATTGTCAGGTATCGGAGACTGGATTTGAATTCAGGTCCTCCAAGTCTCTATGCCCTTTACCACCTAGCTGCCTTTACCTATCCCTTTTCTTTGGGCATGATCAGAAGGACCCCCCCCTTTTTTTTTAGGTTTTTGCAAGACAAATGGGGTTAAGTGGCTTGCCCAAGGCCACACAGCTAGGTCATTGTGAAGTGTCTGAGACCGGATTTGAACCCAGGTACTCCTGACTCCAGGGCCGGTGCTTTATCCACTGCGCCACCTAGCCGTCCCCCCCTTTTTTTAAGCCTCAAAAGGCAACAAGTCTTTTTTCCTCTTTTTCCAACACTGGCCATATTGAAGATTGCTCAGATGAAAGACAGATACAGAGCAACTGAAAACTAAGATACAAAAAAAATTGGAAACCAAATTTATAAAAAAGGAAGCAAATTTCTTTCATTTCTAAATTATAATTTGCCTGGTTTTATAAAATATTTCGATGAACTTATGAGGCACTACCAAATTCTATAGAGTTTCATTGAAAACAAAAATTTCACAGATTAATTTTTCCTTAATAGGAATTATATAAAAGGGAGGGGCAGCTAGAGGGCGAAGTGGCGTCAGGAGGACCAGAGTTCAAGTCCAGCCTCACACACGTATTCGCTGTGGGACCTTGGGCAAGTCACTTCACCCCACTGCCTTGCAAAAGCAGGACGAACACAAGGCGCCCAGGCGGCCGCCGCCACCCATCCGGCGGGGGCCGGCACGTGGCCGAGGGCTGCGCCCCTCCACTGTGCTCATCAGCGAGGCAGGCAGCCCCCCGTTCTAGGGGACCCCGTTATTGAGTGCTCAGTCCGCTCCCGCGGGGCGGGGTGGGGGGCGGCGAGCGGCTCCGGGGCTCCAGGGGGCGCCTGCCTGCCCGCCCGCCCCTCCCCCGACCCCTGCGGCAGGAGCCGGACCCCAGAAGGGGCCCGGGCGCCGGAGAACTACGAGTCCCAGAATGCCCGGCGCCGTGACGTCAGCCGCGCCTCAGCCCCAGAGCTTGCCGGGACTCCCGGGCCGCGCAGGCGCAGAGCCCCCAGGGCCGCCGCGGGGCTCTTCCTCGGCCCTTTGTTCTCGGCCCCCGCGGGCCGGGTGGGCGGGGCCGGGGAGCAGGTGCGCAGGCGCGGCCCCACCCAGGGCGCCCCGGGCCCTCCTCCTTCCCCTCGGGGCGGAAGACTCGCGGGGAGCCGCCGGGTTAGTGAGCGTGGGAGTGTCCGTGCGAGCGCGCGCGCGCGTGCCGGGCGGGGGGGGGGCCGGGGCCCCGGGGCGCGCGTGGCCGCGTGGGTGTGGCGGGGGGGGGTTGGGCCCGGCCCGGGCCCGGGAGTGCCAGCAGGCCGCCCCGCGCCCCAGTGTGCCCCTCTGCGCCCCCCGGAGCCCCCCGAGGGGGCGGCCCGGCCCGCCTGGGCCCTGCGCCCCGCCCTCAGCGGCCTGGGGAGGGCGGCGCCCCCCGCAGAAGGGCCGGGGGGCCTGGGGGTCTCATCGCGTTAGCAAGGCTTGTCACCTCCCGGGGGTCCCAGAAGGGCCTTCCTCGCCCTGGCTCCCACCCTGCCCCGAGCTGAGACTGGGGCAGGGGCCGGATCTGAACCCAGGACCGAGGAGTCCAAAGCCACTGGGCACTGCACCCACCGTGCCAGCTTGCAAGCACATGACACGTGTGTGTCAGCAGACACGTGTCCGCACCCGTCAGGGTAACAGCGATGAATTTTAACTCGAAGCCTCTAGCAGCAATCTGGGGCAAAGCTTTTGTTTTACAGAAGAGGAAAGCGCCCCCAGAGGGAGCGTGCCTAAGGCAGCATTCGCCCCCAGGGCCCATGACTGAATCCCATGCCCTCCCACACAGGGTGAAACGGTGCCAGCTCCGTCCGACCACAGCAGGTCTACCCAGGAGCGTCAGAGGGAGATCTCAGCTCAAGGGGACTTTGTTGTTGAGCCCCCAGACCCCAGCTTGGGAAGGAGCGTCCCGCCTCCCTCTGAGGACAGATGCCCCAGGCCCAAAGAGGCCCAGTGGAGGCCTTGGTTCGAATGCTTGGGAAGAGAGGTGAGCATGACTGAAGACTTGGGGGAGAGCTGAAAGGGACACCCAAAGGCAATGTGAAGGGATTAGATCACGGGCACCAGCATCTGAGCCTTCAGAGTCCCTGTTCCTTCTGTAATTCCTGAGAGTATCCATTCCTACCCTGGAACTGCCCATGTACCCATTCCTTTGCTCTCTTTAAATTATGTCCCCCAATCCCACTCCCTTCTTCAAATGTCATTGGCCCTGTGCCCTCCTCCCCTTAACAAACACAGATTTGGGGGTGGACTCTATCTGGACAGTCTCTCCCGCTTGGTCCAGAAGTTATAGCTTGGCCAAGTTAGATCAGAACTAGTCTAAGGGGGCTCTGACTTGAGTGTAGGGTTGAGCTGGTTTCCCAATGGGTCAAAATGGGGGGAAAGAAGGGAGGGAGAAGACTTGGGAGATAACTGAGCACTTGGGGAAGGTCATTGTGTGGGCAGCCCAGAGGGAGAGCTGGGATGGTAGTAAGCAGTGATCAGACAAGGGGTCAGGGACCTCAGAAATGGGACATTAGTGGGTGGCAGAGGAGGGGTGGAGGAGCTTGGGGTATTTGACGGACTGGAGAAGGGGAGGAGAGAACTCCCTGAAAAACAAAAGGCAGTGCCCCAGAGGTCAGTCATGTAGCTGATTATGAATTTCTTTTGTTTCCCTCAAATTTCTTTTTTCTTTTGAAGCATTCTTTTTTTAAAATGTTGAGTTCCAAATTCTTGCCCCCACCCAAGGAGAGGGTAAGCAATGCTCATATACGTGAAGTCACCCAAAACAGTTTCTATCTTAGCCAGCTTGCAAAAAAGGTCAAGTTCCAAATTCTCTCTGCCACCTATGGAGAAGGCAGGCATTCATACACAACTTCATACACATGAAGTCATGCAAAACAGTTTCTATATTAGCTAGATTGCGAAAAAATAAATTAAAAAAAAGAAAAATCAAGGAACTAAAAAAAGTTTGCTTTGATCTGCACTCAGATCTGGAGGTGGCGAACATTTTTCATTCTAGGTCCTTTGGAATCATCTTGGAATTGTTGAACCCCCCCCCCCCCCCAGGTCCCTTGCAATTGTTTTCTTAATCAGAGTAGCTGAGTCTCTTACATTTCATCATCCTTCAGCATTTTATTTCTGTTATCATGTGCTGTGTTCTCCTGATTCTGCTCACTTCATTCTGCATCAGTCATACAAGTCCTCCCATGCTTTTCTGAAGCTATTCCCTTCATCATTTCTCATAGTACAATTGCATTCCAGCACAGGTATATACCATAACTTATTCAGCCTTCCCCAATCCCCTCAGTTTCCCATTCTTGGCCGCCACAGCTTTTCTCCCCCTATTGTTTCCCTTTTCTTTAGTATCTCTGATCTTTTCAAGTGAAGTCCAACTTGAAGGTCTCCATTTCCTCTAGCTACTAATAAACCCCATACAGATCCATTTGGGATTATTCTCTTTAATATTAGAATAAAATATAATATATATTTATTACATGTATTCTAATATTATAACATATTAGAATAAAGTACATAATATATATTCTATATATTATATGTCCAAAAAATAAAAAAGAGCGACCACTTCTTGGGAACCATATGAGTGGGAAACTGCATGTAATATCAGACTTTGGATGAGCTGCTGAGCTTTGAAATTTGTTTTTCTTTCTTCCTCTCCTTTTATTCTTAAATATAAGGGAAGATTCCCTGGGGGTGATAAGGTGGGAAATGTAAGTGATATCAATATCAAAGACAAATTTTTTTCAAAGTGTAGAAGGTGATGAAAGTTTTTTTCCTGGGAAGGGGCTGCCCCAGTTGGGTCCCACCCCCCAGCCCGGTATGTCTCTTTCTTTTTTACTCTCAGCCTTTTCTGAGATGGTGAGCAGGGTCTAGTGCAGTCTTCCTGGTGAGCTTTCTCCAGAAGCTCTAGTCTTGGCACCCTGGGTTGGTGTTGTGAGAGAGGTAACCCATTCCCCTATCTGGACCTGGTAGTCAGCTCTCTCTGTGGCCCCTAAAGCTCTAAGCCATTCCTACCACATGGCACTCTCACTCAACTTTTTTTTTGGCTTGCCATTTTATCAATGTCAAAAACTCTCCATGACCACTCACTGGTAGCTTGGAGTCATGGAGGTTTGCCTTGGATTCTTAAGAGATTGTGACTTTGCTGTGCTCAACAAGTGGGACTTGTGCCCAGGCTTCCTGCCTGCGAAGCCCGCTGCTTCTCCACTCCACCTCATGGCTTTTTCCCTTTCTGGAGGGTGATGCTAGCAGCCCATGACACCCTTGGGGATCACAGGGAAAATCAAGTTCTCAGTATTTAAGGCCATCACCCAACTGTCTCATACTATAAGGTAACAGGCATTTTCTTCAGCCCTGTTTTCATCTTGTGCTCTGGTCATGGGGGTCAGACCAGTTTCTCTGGGGAGCATCCCACCTTGGGCAGCTTGGGAAACTACAGGACAGTCTTTCTGTCTCTCTGTCTCTGTCTCTCTGTCTCTGTCTCTGTCTCTGTCTCTCTCTCTCTCATGAATTCTCTTCCTCTTGCAGCTCTGTCTTCTCAGGATTCTGCCCTTCTCTCAAAAAGGATCCTAAAGGAGGAAGCAGAGGATGAAGAAATGGCTCCTGGAGACCTGACAAGTGGTGGATCACAGGTAAGGTGACTTGGACTCTATCCTGAAATATGCTGTCTCAGTTCTCAAAATGTGGCCACCACTTCCACTCCCATCCAGGGGCCTGAGACTCAGTCGTCTTTCCCCAGGAGACTCTTGACCAACCTGGGCTTTGAGTGAGAGCTGGAAGGAGTTTCCTCATTTCTCTTGTGCCTAAGACTTCCTTGGCAGGCAGCCCAGTGAAGCCCAAGGACCTTTTCTCAATGCTTTCACGTGCATTAAATGAAACAGATCATTAATAATTATAGCTCCACACTAGCATTTCTGTGGTGTTTGAAACTTAACCATCATTATCTAACTTTATCCTCACACAACTCTAGAAAGAAGGTGTGATCAAGATTCCCATTTTACAGATGAGGAAACTGAGGCAGAGGTTAAATGATCCCTGTATGCATACAGGGATCATATAGCTAAAAAGTGTCCAAGGCTGTATTTGAACTCAGATCTTTTTGAGTCCAACCCACTGCTCTACCTAACTGCCTTTAAAAGTAAATCGAGTGTAGGGCAGGTAGGTGGCACAGCAGATAAAGCACTAGCACTGAAGTCAGGAGTACCTGGGTTCAAATCCGATCTCAGACACTTAATAATTACCTAGCTGTGTGGCTTTGGGCAAGCCACTTAACCCCAAGTGGGTTAAATCAAGTGGGAATGCAGGATAGAACTTAATTATGTAACTTAATATGCATGTGGCTGAATGTTGAAAAACTTTTATAACATGTAATTGGAAAAATAAAATATCAATTGAAGAAAAAAGTAAATTAATCATTTTTAGATATGATTATTGAAAATATTTTTTAAAAAATTCACAGACCATAGGTGAGGAGCTCTTCATCTAATGTAACAGCCTAATTTGACCTAATTTGAAGACGATAAAAACCAGAGGAATGAAATGACCCTGCCAGGTGTCCAACTCTCAGTTCCCCAACCCAACAGATCTTTTCAAGAAAAACAGGCCTCACCTCATCCTTTTATAGATCAGGAAACCCAGGCTCCAAGGGAAAGAGACTAGCCAGTCTCCCAGCATTCCATAGAGTGGATGCAAGTCTATGATCTCACTGAGTTTCCCAGTGACCACCATGGCCTAGAAGTAAGACTGATTGTCAGAGGGTCTTGGAAGTCTTGTCTTACTGCCTTTTACCTACTGCTGGGGGAGTTAGCATCTAAACTCAATTACCTGCTTGGGATCTTTAAGAGGCAGCGAGGTGGGATATTAGAGTTCTGAATCACAAAACCCTGGAGTCAAATCCAGATAAAGATTCTTGCTAACTGTGGACCTGGGCAATTCTTATCACCATTTGCCTCAGTTTCTTCATCTGTAAAATGAGTATATGTTAGCTCCCTATCTCCCAGTGTGATTAGGAGGTTTAAATGAGGTAATATTTGCTAAGCTATTTGCAACCCTTAAAGCCCCATATAAATGCTATCTGTTATTGTTCATATTATTGGTTCTTGTCCATTATTTAAGAAGACTAAGATAACATCACTAAGTATGAGACAAATTACAGTGTGTCTGTGGCTAAACAGACCAATACAAGTCCTAATGCTCTACCTGTGGGTACCAATAGTCCATATGAATGCCTGGGGTGCTTACTCTGAGCTTATATAATGTCACGTTTCCTTTGAGCTGCTTCAATTCTTATTCAGTTCTATTGTTAACATAACCCTATCCAGTGTGGTAGGAAGTATTGTTATTTATTGTTTTTGGGTAATTGATAAAAACCAACTTCTCCCTATATAGTGAGAAAATGTAAATCACTTTTCCTTTATGCACATTTCCCTTGGGCTTCTGTTTTTATTCATTGCAAGAATACCAAGATGGATGCTATTCAGTTATAGTCTATCTTTTATATGCTTACATTTTTAATAGTTACAATCCCTCCAGTTTGCTTTTATCAATAAGTTTTAAGTAAATATTCTTTATGGTTAAGAGTCATCTTTATATACTTTGGCTTCAGCAGTGAAAGTTGAAACTGAACACTGTGTAACTCAAGTTATAAGTTTGGCCTGGAAGAAGCACAAGAAGAATGTACCCCTTCCCCCTCTTCCTTTATACACTGGGGTACAGAACTCTGTCATGTCAGTTGGACTTGGTAGATGTATTGCTTAGCTTTGTTGAACTGGTTTTCTTTATTTTTTTTATTTTTTTGCAAGGCAGTAAGGTTAAGTGACTTGCCCAAGATCACACAGCTAGGTAATTACTAAGTGTCTGAGGCCAGATTTGAACTCAGGTCCTCCTCACTCCAAGACCAGTGCTTTGTCCACTTCACTCTTAATAATTTTTTTATTTATTTAAGGCCATGGGGTTAAGTGACTTGCCCAAGGTCCTACAGCTAGGCAATCATGACACGTCTGAGGTCAAATTTGAACCCAGATCCTCCTGACTCCAGGGCCAGTGCTCTATCTACTGTGCCACCTAGCTGCCCCTTATTTTTTAAAAGGAAAGCTCTCTGGGTAGGAAATGGGGGAATTCATTAGAAAATGAAAGCCATTGAAAAATGAAAGATAACTCCAAGTTTCTCAAAGAAAAAAGCAAACTCTTTAGTCCTGTTCTTTTTAGGACTTTCTCATCAAATTTTATTAATTTTTTCACAACTATTAAAATATAGCCAAGAGGAAATGAATACTTTGAACTAAATCAGTTTAGACAGACAGTTGACTATGGAAGTGTATTCATACAAAGAAAATTCAGTCTTGGGGGGGGGTTTACAATGATATGGGGTTAAGTGACTTGCTCAAAGTTACATGGCTAGTAAGTATCAGCTGTCTGAGGCCTTCCTGACTCTAGGGCTGGTCCTCTATGTATTGTACTACCCATCTGTCCCAGAAAATTAACTCTTAAAGCACCTAGGTAAAACATCATATTGAATTTTCAGAGAAAATCCGATTCCTATAGGGCCCAGCAACCTTACAGAAACAAAGAGAAATGACTAGGTCCATTTTTCCCCATGGGACAGAATAAAAAGATTTCAGAGATAAAAGACCTGGGTTTAAATGTTAAATTTAGATGACTAGAATTTGCCATGTCATAGTCCTGGGTGACTTTGGGCCATTCACTTCTCCTCTCAGAGACTGTTTCCTTACCTGTAAAATGAGAGAGTTTGGTTATATGGTCTCTGAGGTCCCTTCAGATATAGATGCATATTGTTCTGGTGATGGTAGATTAATTCTGGTTTATGTAATATTGAATCAAAAATTTACTTTGGGGTTCAGCTAGGTGATGCAATGGAAAGAGCACTAACCATGGAATCAGGAGGACCTGAGTTCAAATGTGGCCTCAGATAATTACCTAGCTGTGTGATGTTGGGCAAGTCACTTAACCCCACTGTCTTACAAAAATTAAAAAAAATAATAAAAACTTAACTTGGGAGTATGATTGATTTTATTATCATTTATTATCATTCTGAAAAGTGCCCAACTTCCTCTTTGGGTGTGAAGGGGAATGGGCACTGGATGAATAGGAATCTGTCTGGTGTTTCAGGAATTGTTGACTTTAAAGGATGTGGTTATTGACTTCACCTGGGAGGAGTGGGAGCTGCTAGACCCTGGTCAGAAGGCCCTGTACAGAGATGTGATGCTGGAGAACTATAGAAACTTAGTCTCCCTGGGTAAGGACAACTTCTTCCTTTATAAAAAAGATTTTTATCAATATCTTTTATTTTTTCATTGTATAGGTTTCTCTCTGCACCCCCTTTTCCAGAGATCCATCCCCTATATAATAGAGAATTTTTAAAAAGAAAAGAAAAAAAATTTGACAAACTTGATTGACACCTTCAAAAAAATAGTATTTATATACAGTTTTCCACACTTGTGAATCCCAATTTTTTTTTGTGCTTCTTCTTTGAGGCCAAGTTTGTTTGCAACATTTTGTTTCACTTGCTTTGTCTTGATTCTTTCCAGTTACACTGTTGTAGTCATTGTGTCGCTTGTTTTCTTGGCTCTGCGTCAGTTCATGGGAATCTTTCCGTCCTTCCATTATATTCATCATGATTGCTATTTCTTTCAGCATGGTGACTTTCTGTTACATTCACATGTCACAGTTGGTTTAACCATCCCCAGGAGTTTTGTTCTCTGCCTTAGAATCTGCTGCCCACTTAGGACTGTATTGCCTCCTGCAAGGCGGCCAGGGCTCATGGACCTGCCATGTGCCAAACATAAGGACCAGATATCTTTGATGCTTCCAGAGTAAGAGACAAGTCACTGTTATCCAGTGTTTTCAGATGAAAAGTCGCGATCTTGTACTAGAATGTCACAACTTGGCCCTCATGGTACCATGCCTGAGGCTTTATGTTCCCCATCCTCTGTCCCCCATATCATTCATACCACCCCAGCATCTCAGTGCAGTCAGTTCCTCAGGTCTGTTAACAAGCGTCTGGGTTCAGCATACCATGCTGGACAATGGGGGAGATCCCACCTTTAGGAAAGCATTTTTGAAATCACAGTGTAGCTCAGGGATATAATAATGACCCCAGTTTCTTGTCATTTTGATTCTTCTAAGGTGATTATGGTTTTTGATTGGAATTCACAAAGTACTCACAAAATATTATACATTAAGCATGTTTTGGAGAGAAGTGTAGATGCTTTTTGTGGTCTGAGAAATGGGATGGAATTATTACCACCATAAGATTGAGGAATACTTTTAGGAACAGATAGCATTTGAGTTGAGCATCAAAGTAGATGTTTGGTAGGTTTTGGGGGGGGATTTATTGGTTTTGTTTTTGTGGGGCAGTGTGGTTAAGTGACTTGCCTAAGCAATGGTGGAAAAATATGGAAGTAACTTTTGTGATGGACTTATAAAGAATGTGATCCACCCATGATAGAGTTGGTGGTGTTGGAACACAGACCGAAGCACATTTATTATTATTATTATTATTATTATTATTATTATTATTATTATTATTATTATTATTTGGGGGGTGCAGGGCAAATGGGGCTGGGTGGCCTGCCTGGGGCCACATAGCAGGGTGATTGTTGGGTGTCTGAGGCCGGATTTGGACCAGGTGCTCCAGGCTCAAGAGCCAGTGCTCTGTCTGCCACCCAGCTTCCCCTACTATTATTACTATTTTATTTTATTTTGGGTCTTTTTTTTCTTTTTTTGGTTTTTGCAGGGCAATGGGGTTGGGGTGGCTTACATGCCACACAGCTGGGTGATTGCTGAGTGTACAGGGCTAGATATGGGCTTGGGTGCTCCTAGCTCTAGGGCTGGTGCTCCATCCACTGCGCCACCTGGCCATACCTACAATTATTACTATTATCTTTTTAATTTTAATTTTAATTTTTTCTCTCTCTCCCCTTTACTTTATCGCTCAAGTGAGTCTATATTTTTTGGGGGAGGGAGTATTTTGTTTACTCTTAAGAATATTTTATTAATGTATAAAAAACATTATTTGTACAAAATGACAATAAATAAATATTAAATAAAAAAGAAAATAACCTTTGCCTTTAGTTGGAAAAATAAATAAATATTGAAATAATGAAAAAAAAAAGTGACTTGCCTAAGGTCACACAGCTAGTAAGTATCAAATGCCTGAGATCAGATTTGAGTCTTTCTGACTCCAGGGCTGGTACTCTATTTACTGTGCTACCTCTAGCTGCCCCTTGGACATGGAAGAACCAAATAGTGGAGCCTGGACTAGGGACCTAGAGCATCATGTGAAATTCAGAGTACATGGAGGGGAGTCTGAAATAATGTCAAAGAGATAGATTTTGATGCCCAAATCTAGAAGACCCTAAGTGCTAGACTGAGGAATGTTAATTATACTCAATAGAAAATATGGAGACATCCAGAGATTTTCCACAGAGAAATTATACATTCATTCCATGTTCAAGGAAAATGAGTCTGATATTAGTGCAAAGTCTAAACTGAAGAAGGAAGAGAGTGATAGACAGGATGACCTGCCAGGACCTAAATACAGTAGCCAAGGTGGGCTGGAATAAGGACCTTTATGAAGATGGTGGCTTTGGAAATAGAGAAGAAGGAATGAATGGGAGAGATGGCAGTGCGGGTCTGGAGATGACTTAGTAGCTGAGATGTAGAATAGGAAAAAGCAATCATAACGTCAAATTTTCAAATGTGAGAGAGAGAGTGAATGAACCATGGGGCCATTGATAGAAATAATGAAGTCATAAAGAGAAACAGCTATGGGAGAGGAGCTATCATTTAATCACTCAGTAGGCATTTATTAAGCTCCTTGTATGTGCAGGCACTGTGTTAAACTGGCTTTGGACATGATGGGTGTATAGTGGCACATGCTGTAGAAATCTTGTAAGGCAATTGGAAATGTGGGTTTGGAGCATGGGACATTGAGAAGTCATAGGAAAGAGAAGGTGGAGATGTGCAAAGAGGTGACTATTGATGTCACGAGAATGAATGAAATTACAAGAGGGGGAGAAGACAGCCAAGAACAGGATCCTTAGGGAAAGATTCTCCCCTGCTGGGCTCTGCTAAGGATTCCATCTCAGCTGAGGGGCCCATCCTTTTGTCTGTCGTTATTGCCAAGACCTCTTTCCCTGGAAGAGAGAGGAGAATTCCCTTTTGAGAAGACTCTGTTCCCAGCCTTTTCCTACTTCTTCCTCATGAGCAGGACATCCTGTTACCAAACCAAATGTGATCTGCCAATTAGAGCAAAGTGAACCACCATGGATGCTGGAGAGTGAAGCAGCAAGAAACATTTTTCCAGGTGAGGAGATGAATTTCAGGTAGGTGGGAGTCAAAGCAAGCAACAGGTCACAGGGTGAGTGGGGTGTGACATCTCTTTTCAAACACACAAGTGCAGAATTACAATGAACTATATTATATACATATACATATATATGTTCATGCATTGGGAATATTTTATTGGTTTGTATAAACATATACACATAAAATCATGTTGGATTAAGTGAGGCAAATCCCCACATTGAGAATATTGATTGATATATATATAGGGGCTTGTTTTATTTACCTATACATGGTTTTTATAACAGGGGTCTTGTTGTTCGTGCTTTCTCAATGTGTGTGTGAGAGATGGAAAGGAAGATGGAAAGGAGAGGAGGATCTTCCTTTGAAAAATAAGTTAATTTTAAATTAAAAAGAGGCCTCTTCTTCAGTCTAGTAGCATTTCTGAGATACTTTTTGTTTGGGGTTGGGGGGTGAGGGACAGGTGCCCTGTCAGGACAAGCAGGCCTGAGACTTTGAGTAGACCATCATCTTCTGATTTCCTGCCTTCCCTCTGGTGATTGTGTCTAATTTGTCCTGTTTGTGGGCTTTAGGGATCTGGTTGTTTGCATAATGTGTCCCCCATTAGATCTATCCTTTGCTTTTCTTTGTATCCCCAGCACTCAACCCAGTGCTAGCCCAGAGTCAGTGCTTCAGAGATGTTTACTGATTGACATCATCTCAGTCAGGAAATTTCCTGGCCTTTTTCCCATTATACATCCCTCTCTTCTCTGAGAAACTCTGCTTTCTTATTATCAAGCTTCCCATTGAGCTCAGCAAGTCCTTCCACACCTCCAGCTTCCCTCCCTCCAAAGACTGTTCCCAGGACTGTTTTCTGCTGGTGTCATTGGTCTCTCTTACTTCCTCATTCCTTTTCTTTCACCTGCCAGGATTGCTAGTCTGCCCTGTCTATTCTCAGCTCCTTCCTTCACTTGCTAGAATCCTCTAGTGGAGAAGTTCTGACCAGTGGTTCCATTTTCTTGGTTCCCATCCTGTTCTCTTACATGCCACGAACTGTTTACAGCTGCTTTATAAAAGATTCTTTCTCTTTCTCTCTCTCTCTCTCTCTCTCTCTCTCTCTCTCTCTCTCTCTCTCTCTCTCTGCAGGGCAATGGGGTTAAGTGACTTGCCCAAGGCACACAGCTAGGTAATTATTAAGTATCTGATGCCAGATTTGAACTCAGGAATTCCTGACTCCAGGGCCGGTGCTCTATCCACTGTGCCACCTAGCCACCCCTATATAAGATTCTCTTGGGAAGTTTTGTCATTCTACTTAAATTCCCTACCTAGGAGTTAGCCAGTGGCTGACTCAGTGGAAAGACTATTGAACCTGAAGTCAGGAAAATAAGATGTGAGTTCAAATCCAGGCTTAGATACTCCTAACTTTGTGTCCCTGGGCATATCACTTTCCTTCTCCACAAGATGGATGCACTAGATCCACAGGAGAAGGAAAGGGCAAACCCCTTTAGTACAATTGCCGAGAAAAACCCAAATGGGATGAAGAGTTGCATATGATTGAAACGACTGAAAAAAGACCTGAATTCAAGAACTTTTTCCTTGGCTTCAGTTCTCATCCACCTCTTTATGTAATGGTATTAATCAGTCCTTTAGCCACCTGTTCTTTGTCAAGAATCTGAATTGTGGAAGGCTCTGCTGCTTCCTGAGAAGAGAATCAAAAAACAAGAAATGTGTTTCTGTCCTCTGAAGATTTGACTTATGAAAAGATCATTAAAGAGGAGATAAGTGGAGCAGGGGAAAAGTTAGGAAAGGCTTCCTGAAGGGCCTGGAAGGCTGTCAGGGGTTCTTGTCAACAGGAGTCAGAAGATGGGTCATATAGATTTGGGGGATGGAACAGATCCTGGCTGAGTTCAGAAATCCATAAGGAGTCAGAGCTCGATTGTGAAAGACTTGGGAGCTCGATTGTGAAGGACTTGGGAGTTCTGTCTGAAGTCAAAGTCAGGGTCCCTTGCTTAGAGTTGGCAGATTCCATGCCTCTCCCTTTTTTGGTAACCGGGACATTGGTCTTTATCATTCCTGCTGGACTCTCATTCAGTGATCTGAAACACAGTACTTTAAACCTAGGAGGGTTTTGTGAAGAAAATCATTTATATAGCCTATTAAGGTTTGCTATGTGATTTATGTCTGTTCTCTGAGGTATCTGGGTGGCAGTTTGGATTCAGTATCAGGAAATCCTGAGTTCAAATCTAACCTTCGACACTTAGACTAACTGTGATGCTAGGAAAATCACTTCTGCCTGCCTCAGTTTCCTTATCTATAAAACAGAAAAATGAAGATGATACTATTATTTAGCTCCTAGGATTCTTGTATAGTTCAAATGCTATTTCTGAAATACTTTACAAACCATTAAGTGTCCTGCTAATGCTAGCTATTATCAGTTAGTATTATTCTTACATAATCCTCACAACAACCCATCCATGTCAAATGAGTTAAATTAAGAGGGAGTTGGGGGAAATAGCCAAGGCAGTAGCAGAAGCTGCTATGAGTAGAACAGGGATGGGGAGAAGCATGAAGGAGAGGAGGTAAGGGCAGCTACCAGGCTCTGGCAAGAACAGCATCCTGGCAGAGAGAGTAAGCAGGGCTTTTAAGGAAGCCTGATAACATTGTGCTGGAAGGAGTCAGGAGGGGGCCAAGGAGTGGCCAACCTGACCATAACTGAGGTCATGCAAATAGCTTTGGCAGGACATCTGGTCCTTGTAAAAAGATAAGGGAGGAGGTAGGGGGAGGGGTTGAGGTTGTTTCTGTTATCTCAGTGGATCTACATCTCAGAAGAGGTTGCGGTGCTAGATAACAATGGGAAGGAAATCAGAGACTCTCTGGATTTTAGGGAGGACAGATAATATTTTCCTTTCATCAGAATAGAACAGCACATCTACATTCAATCATAAGGCCTCATTTTCTAATTTATAGAAGTAGGGAGTTGGATTAGATAATGTAATGTCACATTTATACAGAGCATAGAGTTTTAAAAAGTCTTTGTTTCTGTTTCAGTCACCAAATTATTATAGAATGTTCTCAATTAATTTGCCCAGAATGAAAATTAATATATGGGTGGAATCTGAACTCAGATCTTTCTTTCAGTGGGGCAGTTAGAAGGCTCCTTGGATAGAGAGCAAGACCTGCCTACACATACAACCACATCTTTCCCTTCCTTAAAAGGCTTTCACTTTCTTGAGCTGACTCTCATCCTATCTCTGTCTTCCCCTTTTCAGCCAAATTCCTTGAGAAACCTACAATCTGTGCCTCTTCTCACTGCCTTGTTTTTTCTCTCCCCTTTGGCTTCTGACTTTATCATCCACATGAAACTAGCTCAGAGTTATCATCAACTCCTCCACTGCCAAATCAAATGGCTTTTGTCCCACTACTCATCTTTCTTGACCTCCTTGCAGCCTTTGATATTGCTGAACTCTCTTCTCTGGGTTTTTTGGGACACTGCTCCCTTCCATTTCTCCTGACCACTCTCCTGAGCTCAAGTCCCACAACCCTAACTTCCACTTGGCTATCTTGAACTGGGTGTTCTGTAGGCACCTCAGACTAAACACATAACTCATTCTCTTTCTTCCCAAACCCTCACTCTCCTCCCCACCTTAACCCACTAATTGTACAAGCAACTTGGGGTGGATCTTTGACTCTCATTTTATCTTCACATCCATTTCAACCTACTTGCTGATCCTTGAACATGAATCTGTCTCCTGAATCCATACCTGTCATTCATTTGATGTCCTCCAACCGTGTCCTGGCTTCCTTCCATAGTTAGCTCTACTCATACTCTGCAGGTGATCTTTCCTTGTCCCTCTCCACCTCTTACTTCTAATGTTTTCCCATTATTGCCTATTTTCAGTTTGTCCTATAAATGTTTAGTATATACATACTTCTTTACATGCTATCTCCTCTATTGGTTTGAAGTCCTCGAGAGCCTGGATTCTTTTTTTTTTTTGCTTTTTTTTTGTCTCCCCAGCATTTAGCATAAAATTTGAATAGCATAGAGTTAGCATAGTAGGTGTATAATAAATGCTTACTGATTAATGATTGATTCTGGAACAAGAGACATTTAACATTTTATTGTTTCTTTCAGATCTGGAGGCCAGGTTTGAAATCAAGGAAACCATTTCAAAGTCTTGTTTTTCCATGGAAAAACCATTCCAAGAAACCTGGCATGGTCCCTGGACTTCTAATTGGAGGGAATCATGGGAATGTGAAGGCAGGTTGAAGATGCAGCAGGGGAACCAGGAGAAAAATTGCAGGCAAGTACCAAGTGCCCACAAGAAAACAGATGAGCCAAGAGGTCAGGAATGTAATTACTTTGAGAGAAGTTTCTGTTCAGACCCAATTCTAATGACGCAGTCAAGTGCCACAAACAATTTCCCTAGGTATGATTCACATCAACTTTGCTTTGAGCAACATTCTGACCTAATTCAACTTGATAGGATCACCTCAGGGGAAAGATCTGGTCAGTATGATGAATGCAGTATTACCTTCAGTTATCCCTCAGACCATATTCAGCATTGTAGAATACTTAATGGAGAAAAACCCTTTGCATGTTATGAATTTAGGAAAACCTTCCACCCAGGAGACCTTACACAAGATCAGAAGACTGGCCAGAACCTCTACATATATAATGAATGTGGGAAGACCTTCAGTGATAACTTAACTCTTACTCTACATGAGAGAAGTCATAGGGGAGAGAAACTCTGTGATTGTGATATTTGTAGGAAAGCCTTGAGTGACAGCTCCTCCCTTCTTCCACATCAGAGAATTCAAATTGGAGAGAAATCCTATAAATGTCCTGAATGTGAGAAATCATTCAGTCAGTACACAAGCCTTATTAGACATCAGAGAATTCATACAGGTGAAAAACCTTATAAATGTAGTGAATGTGGAAAAGCCTTTAGTCAGTGCACAAATCTAATCCGACACCAGAGAGTTCACACTGGGGAAAAATTCTTTAGATGTCATGAATGTGGTAAGACCTTCAGCAATAGTTCATCCTGCAGTATTCACCAGAGAATTCATACTGGAGAGAAACCCTATGGGTGTGGTGATTGTGGACAAGCCTTTAGTCAACAGGGAAGCCTTATCCAACATCAAAGAATTCACACTGGAGAGAAGCCCTTTAAATGTAAAAAATGTGGAAAAGCCTTCAGCCAAAATATACACCTTACTCAACATCAGAGACTTCACACTGGAGAGAAAATTTATAAATGCAATGAATGTGGTAAAGCCTTTAGCAACAGCTCCACACTTATTCTACATAATAGAATTCATACTGGAGAGAAACCTTATGAATGTAATGAGTGTAGAAAAACCTTTAGCCAGTATACAACTCTTATTCAACACCAGAGAATTCACACTGGAGAGAAACCTTATAAATGTAATGTGTGTGAAAAAACCTTCAGCCAGAGCACAAGTCTAATTCGTCATCAGAAAATTCATACTGGAGAGAAACTCTGCATATGCCATGAATGCGGACAAGCCTTCAGCCAGCAGGGAAGTCTTACTAAACATCAGAGAATTCATACTGGAGAGAGGCCCTATAAGTGTAATGAATGTGGGAAAGCCTTCACCCAGAGCATGAATCTTACTCGGCATCAAAGAATTCACACTGGAGAAAAATTATATAAATGTAATGAGTGTGGAAAAGCGTTCAGCAATGGCTCATCTCTTACTCAGCATGAGAGGATTCATACTGGAGAAAAGCCCTACAATTGTAGTGAATGTGGGAAGGCCTTCAGCAATAGCTCCTCTGTTACTCAACATGAAAGAATTCATACTGGAGAGAAACCCTACAAGTGTAATGAATGTGGGAAAGCCTTCACTCATAGCATGAATCTGACTCGACACCAGAGAACTCATACTGGAGAGAAACCATATCACTGTAATGAGTGTGGAAAATCTTTCAGCCAGAATATGAATCTTACACGACATCAGAGAATACACACTGGGGAGAAGCCCTACAAATGTAATCAATGTGACCGAGCCTTCAACCAAAGCACATCTCTTGCTGAGCATCAGAAAACACATAGAAAAGAAGCCAGGAAATATAATAAATGTGGCCGGGCTTTTAGTTGCAGCTGATAGTCATGGAATGTGATTTTTCCTTTTTTTTTTTTTTTTTTTTTGAGAAAAGCTCATTAATCATTGTGAATGTGGGAAATCGCAGAGAGTTTATATAAGTGAGAAATCCTATAAATGCAGTGAAAGTGAGAAGACTTTAAGTTATGGCTCAGTTCTCAATAGACATCAGAACCTGAGAGCAAAAGTCCCTCTGACCATGGACAGATTCTCATTTTCACTTGTCCTTTACTGCTTTAGTGAACCTGTGGTCTCACTGACCAAAATATTCCTTCCAGCCACTTGGATTGTAGCCCATACATACTCTCTCATCTTTGTTCATCCACATAATCCCATAGAGCCCCCTCACCCCATTCCCCCACTCAAAGAATTTATCTCATGTGTAGGAAGCCCTCCTTTGGTTTCTTACATTTTCTGAATTCTTATGGATTATCCATCTGTTTCTTTCATTCTCACCAGATCACCTCCTCCCCATCACTAAAAATATACATTCAGCTTACTTGGACACACCGACCATTTCCTTTGTTCATCTGCAGCTTTTTTTCATTGGAGATGGTGGTATTCCAATATGTGCAATAGTATGTCATCCTTCCAGAAAATATTTGTGTTGACAAGCCAGGCAGTTCAGTGAGATCACTAATGTCAATGCAGATTTTCCCAAATGCATCTGCCCTGGTGGAGTAATTGAGCCAACTGACTATCCAGCTGTATCTCATTGTCTATGGGTCTTGGTGAGAAGGTCCTGTATTTTTCAAATTTTCAGGGGATGGGAGATGGGGCAAGGAGGATTGCAATCAGATTACATAAAATCATCATCCATAGATGGGAGTGCCCAGAGGAATATACCCTCAATTCAAGTCAAACTACTATTAAGTTCTTCCAGTATGTCAGGTACTGTACTCAAGTGATGGGAAAATAGAGAAAGCAAGAAGCTCACATTCTACTGGAAATCCATCTATTTGGAAGTCCTACATCTACAAGAAATCCCTCCTCCATTGATATGTGGTGCAGATCATCCATGACTGTGCCAAGCTTGCCAACTTCAGCAAGTATCCTTCTCCTTGTTAATGCCTTAGAATCTTCCTGATTGGAGGACTGTTCCACAGTCATCTTTGTGATTGTGTTTTTCAGAGAATTTGTTATGATGGTCATATATGCATGAAAGCATCCTTTTGGGGAGAGAGTCTTTGAGACTTCATTTTGCTCGGTCCAGTTAAGTGTTTGTTGGTTTTGTTTTTTGTAATCAGTGAGCATACACTGTGGGGTCTTACATTCTCTACACCAACAACTAAGGATGTTGTCTGATGTAGGGGATTTTTTTGTGAAAGCCTGTTGGTTACATTTTAATTGCAGATTTCTTTGATATGCATGTAGATCATTCTTATAATTCTATAAGGATGATGAAGTAGGCATGTGGGTTGGTAGCATTGGTGTTGTCTCAAGCCTTTTCTGGAAGTTTGGAGGCTAGCAGATTGGACTAAGTCCATGACTATCCATGTAGTAAGTATGTGCCACATGTCCTAGATTTCCATTTGCCCCCCCCCCCTCCCTTCTAGAGAGTTCCTGCAGTGGGATTCCATTGGGGCAGAGAGAGTATTATGTTTTTGGAAATGTCTTGGCCACTTTATCAAGAAAATTCCACTTTTCCAACCCTCAGTTGGCAGGGGGGAAGGGTTAATAGGTTACTCACCTTTGTAGCTTTGTCCTAAGTGACATAAAGGGTTTGGCATTGATGAAACCCACTGTGAACCCCAGAGACAAGAAAATCAAGAGTCCAAGATGGCTACACAGCTGAGGGGATTATTACAGCTCTCCTTTTCTTAGGTTTTCTAATAAACTACTTTATACAATAACCATGAGTCTTTTGGGTGATCATTTCTTACATCCTTACCTTAGAAACTGTGACTTAAGAAGAGAAAATTCCTAAACCAGATTAATTTTTTTTGCAAGGCAATGGGGTTGAATGACTTGCCCAAAGTCACACAGCTAGGTAATTATTAAAGAGTCTGAGGCTGGATTTGAACCCAGGTCCTCCTGACTCCAGGGTCAGTACTCCATACACTGTACCACCTAGCTGCCTCTTAAACTGGATTAATCAACAAGTCTATTAAATCATCTATTAGAAGGGACAGTCAAAATAAGGATGGTTGACCGCCCTTCCCCACTCATGCCTATAGGTTGCACATTTTAAAAGATTCAAACAAAGAAGCGAGGTGACAGTAGGAGGCAGCTTCCAGATAAGACAGGTGGTTTACTTGAAATATATTACAGAAGAAAACTCTTTACGTTGCATTAAAAGCATATGGTTTGTCAGCCATGTGGGACTAGACTCAAATAATGCCATCAAGTTTTGGGGGGTTCTTTTAGGTTTTTGCAAGGCAAATGGGATTGGGATTAAGTGGCTTGCCTAAGGCCACACAGCTAGGTAATTATTAAATGTCTGAGAATGGATTTGAACCCAGGTACACCTGACTCCAAGGCCGGTGCTTTATCCACTACGACACCTAGCCGCCCCCTCTGCCATCAACTTTTCTTAGAACACAATAAGCAGTTAGGAGGGGAAAAAATTACTCCTGAAGTTGGAAATTCATAAATAAAACAACATAGCGAAAGAAAACATGAGAGAGGAGAAGGATGATTGCCTAGGTTTGGGACTGAAATACTATTGCTCAGTAAAATTTCTGTTAACAAGAATAGGAAAGGGTCCTGATTGCCCCATATTTATCTCCAAACTGCTCTAGTGACCAGTAGGCATCAGTTGAAGCACCTTGAAGACTTGGCTGCCCCATATTTATCTCCAAACTGCTCTAGTGACCAGTAGACATCAGTTGAAGCACCTTGAAGACTTGGCTAGATCACCTCTAATGAAAGCTTTCTGGGTTTTAGCATCTCCCAGAGACAGGAATGTGCTGGGGCTTGACCAGTTGGCTACCAATCCTTGGGGGGAGTATGGGAAAGAACACTAACTCAATGTTGATTTTTTTGCTGTGAACCTCTCTTAACTGATTCACAAATGTGAATTTGAGAAGTGGTGTTTTTTTGGAAAAAAAATTTAGAGTAAACAAATCAATGGGTAGAAGTAATAATCCCAAAGGAAGTGAGCATGAGCTTCCTGTTCTATCATTCCAAAGAGTGTAAGTAAATATAAGAAAGTTTTCATTTTGCTTACATACTATTGGAATTGCATTCAAGTTCTTAAAAAGGTTTTTGACATTTATTCAAATAAAAGATATTTTTCTTGAAAATGGAGAAATGTTCAAACTCAGATGTCTGCCATATATAAGACTATAAGCGAGGTAATTATTGATTCTCTGACCATAGGTGATTGAGAGAATTTGGCCATCATTCACCAGTGGTTTTCCCCATCCCAAGGGACGTCAGAAAGATCAACAAACCAGGTCTCTGAGAAATGTTCCCTGGAAGGATTGGGGGGTGGGGGGGGGAAATTCAGCATCACCCCAGTCTTGGGGCTGGGGTTCCCTGCTTCTTCCGTCCCTGTTCACCTTTCAAGTGGCAGTTCTTAATTGTTACTGAGCCTTGGTGGCAATGGAGGTTCTTTCCAAGGATGGAATCCAGAGCTAGGAAGGACTTCAGAGGTCATTTTCTTCTTTACATTGAGGCCAGGGAGGTTCAGTGACCTATCCAGTATCCTACAGCGGTTCCAAGTCCTAAGTGAAAAATGAACATGCTGAAGTTGACTCTCGATGGACCATACCGTGTTCCATTTCTCCCTGGCCCAATCTTTCATTCTTCATCTGGATTTAGGATAAATAGGAAAGAATTAGTAAAGAGAAGGCAGTAGAATGAAGATGGTAAGGTTAGAGAAGGCTTTCTGCAGAAGAGGCTTAAAGGAAGTCAGGAGGTCAATGGTCAGCAGGGGAGGGGAGAAAGGCAGAGGAGGCCTAAGTGATACAGGGTTTTGAATGTGGAACAGAACTTTTTGTATTTGCTCCTGGAAGCAGTTGGAATTTATTGAGTGGTGAGAAGGGGATGATAATCAGACTTAGGAAATGGACTTTGGGGTTGGACTAGAACAGCAAGAGACTTGAGGCAAACCCTTCCCCCAGCAACTAATGAAAAGTTGCTGGAGAATTGGTATCACCAATTAAGATTTAAAGGGTTCTCACAAGGGAAAGAATTCACATATAGCCCTGGACTTGAAAGTTTAGGATTTATTTTCACAAGCTTTGTAGAGGTTATAGATTCAAACCTTTTCTCCTCCTGGAGGAACAGAAGGCACCTTGATGACAGGTTAAATAGCAAAGGACCAGGTCAGGTGTCTGAGGGAAAAAGAAAAATAGCCAGGAGTCCTGGCTGAGAGGGAAAGGATAGATAATCATAAGGGCTGATTTAGTCCAGCCACATGGCATAGAAGCTTATGGTTCTCCAGCAAGCCTAGGCCTGGGGCATGTGGCACTAGCTTAGGAGGAGCAAGAATGAGAGCAAGAGATCACCATCCTTGTAGGGTGGAAGTAGGGTGAAGAAAAGAGTCAACTCTTCCCATTCAACTTAAATGCACTTCTGTAGTGGGTTGGACAAGGGTGATGCTAGGGGAGTGGTCTAGCACCTGACTCCAGCTATTCTTCAATAGGCAAATTGTGTGCTGATCTTTCCTGTCCCAAGTCCAACACATCATTTCTTTTAGAAGATGATTGTCACTCCAGGGCAAGCTTGACCAACGGCCAGGGTCAGGTGGACTGAAAATCAGAAGCTGGAGGAGTGGGAACAAGCTGGGGCCGCTCCCATCCTGACAAATTCATATTTAACAATGGAGTCACTTTGAACAACATGGGGCCTCCCAGACACATAGTTTTCCTTTTTACAAAATTTGTTTCTAATCACATCTCCTATGTCCATAACTCCATATTCCACAACATCTCTCATAACTCTCTGTATCAGTAATAGTCTTAAGTGAGGTGCTGGTGTTTTGTTGAAAGTGGATTGGGAAATCTTAATGTGGAGTATAAATGTGCATTATTATAATTCATGACTATTTTGTAGGGAAGAAGGGGGCCTGGGTAAATGGGGACAGGTGGCAGGTTAAAGGTCTTTGTCTCCTCCAGCCCTAGAAAAATAACTGGAATGTCTCTGGGGAGTCCTAAATCTGATTCAGTCTGTGTGTAGGGAGGGAGGGGGTAAAGGTGGGGAGGTGGAAGGCAGGGTCTGAGGCAGATCCCCCAGGTCTAAAGAAGGAAGTGTCTTTACTTGGAGTCATCTCTGCATTATTAGGGCAGAGGGTAGCAGTACTGAACCTGGACCACTTCACCAACCAAAATGGATAATCTGATCCTTGGGCATTCAGTCTTCCTCCATCTACCCATCTGCCCTACCCACACCTGGGCTGGGAGGAGGCTGAACAGGGTGGAGCCAAATTTGACCATGCTTGGCTAGGAAGGGACATGGTTAGACAGAGAAGAGATATGAAGAGTAGGAGTTAGGGAAGGTTGGAGCACAGATTGCAGGGAGCAGTCACTGTTTTCATTCAACTCTCCATCCAGAGCAAGAAGACATCAAAGAACGGGAGTCTTTGTCTACAGAAAGTAAGTCTGTCACTTAACCCCATTGCCTTTCAAAAACTAAAAAAAAAAAACCTAAAAACTAAAAAAACCCAACTAAAGTTAGTCTGAATCTCAGGTTCCCCCCTTGCCTCCAAACCCAGGGCTTGGCAGCCCCCCGGTCTCTGCTCCCCTCCTCCATGCCTCCTAGGGTGGACAAACCAGCTCAGTGAAGAGGAGGAAAACCAGCTTAGAAGGTCTGAATGAACACAAGGTGGTGGGCTATCTCCTAGCCAAAGGAGACCTTTATTCACTGTGTATTACAGCAGGTTAAAGAGGAGAGGTTCTCTGGCCAAGAGGGATATGACATATAAAGGGGAAAAAGAAGGAAGAGGAGTGAAAATTTGTCTCTTAGCTGTCTTTTTGAAGTGGGTCTGGGTCCCAAAATTTGGTGCCACCAAGAGGCAGACCTTTTCATTAGATTGTAATACATACTTGTAAATAGGGCTTTTGAATATCAAAGAATACTCTAAAGAAAGCAATTTAGTCTTTTTTTTTAAATTGAATTCACGTTTAATAATTACAGGTACCTTGACCCCCCCCCCTTGTTCCCTGCCCAGGCAGCAGCAGGGGAGGTGCAGGGGGGCTGAGGCAGAGCACCCCCAGCAGCCAGGACAGCCATCCCAAAAGTGATTTTCTTAAAATAAAAAGGACCCCAGGGGTAGGCAGTGGCACCCCACCCCCACACCAATTTTATGACTTTATATGTAATGTATCTCTATGTACTAGGGGAGGGGTGCCTGGCATCATCCTGGAGGGGGCCCAGGCAGCCCCCAGCCATCCTGCCCATCAGCCACCACTTTATTAGCAATTTAGTCTTTTGATAGATCCTTGCTTATGCAATGAAAACTAGCACATAGGAAACAAAAAGCCATGGCCCAGAAGTTGAGATAGGAATTGTCATAGGTTGAAGTCATCAGGACTAGGAAATGAAGCATTTTCCAGAATCCTTTCGGGTTCCATGTCCCCTCTCCAAGGATCCTTCTTCCTGTTTAGAACTCTTAAGTGGCCTGTACATTTACCCCAGGATGGGAGTCTGCCTAGTGGGGCAAGAGTAGGGAGTAGGGGGAAGAGCTTTGCATTTTGAAGAGGAACCTAGGTTCGAATGCAGCTCCCCCAGGTACCCCTACTAGACACTAGAAATCATCCAGGGCTTTCCACATGTGATCCTGGTTGATCTTCACTACAACCAAGCTGGGTGGGGCTATTATCCCCATTTTACAGTTGAGGACACTGAGGCCCAAAGTGATTCCAGAGCCTTAGGTGGGAAGTGTTGGAGGGAGTCCAGACCCTGGCTCAATCCAATTAGTCTTGTCTGCTAAATCACTTAACCTCCATGTTCTCATCTGTAAAATGATGGAGTTGGACTTGATGACCTCCCACAAACCCCTTTCAGGGTTTCACTATCCCTGCATTCCTGTGATTGGGAAATCTAGTCTAGAGTCAGAAGGATACCAAAAAATGATCTGGGAATTTCCTCCTGACTCCAAACCTATGACCCAGGTTGGAATCCTGGCTGTCCCTTAAGACCCCTGTGACCCTCCCATGCAGGGAGCTTGGAGGTCCCTTGTGCTCCAGCCCTTCCACAAGTGCATTTCAGCTTCAGAGACATCCCTGTCCCTCTTCAGTTCCTTGCTTCCCGGCTACTCTCTTACCCTGGACAGCTAACTAGCTTTTGCCCACCCTCCGAGGCCATGGTGGGGTCCAGCCCGAATGAGAAGAAATCTTCAAACACAATGTGGAGATCTGAAGGAATTCACACTCCAACCACCAGCTTTTTCATTGACTCCCAATTGTCCCAGGCTAATTAGATTCCCATGGTATCTTTATTCTCCCCTAGCCTCTGGCCTACCCTTCTCTCTGGGACTTTCTTTTCCAGTCATTCTCTCTTCCTATCTTTAAATGAACAAACATAAAATAACCTCCTCCCTCCCTCCAGTACTGACCCATTTCCAAAATTTCTCCAAGAAGCCTCATTGGTCTCAACCCACATAGAAGATGCCATTTTGTTGTTGGTTTACAGGTCTTCAATCATTTCTGACTCAGGGGTGCCCTTTTGGGTCTTGGCAAAGTTACTATAGTTGTTTGTGTGAACCCTGAAATTATAAGAACCCCCAAAACCACAGAGTTAAAACAAACATGACAGAAAAATCCAGATCAGACATTATTTGCTAGGATTTACCAAACAAAACCTATAGGAAATGGAGATTATCCTATGATGTTCACAAAAAACAGATAAAAATCACGTTTATGTGAGAAAGGAGGAAAATAATTAACCTCCTTAGTGGCCTGTTGACAGGAATGTGCACAATATCTCTCACTAAAACTGATCTATAAGGCGGCTAGGTGGTGTAATGGATAAAGCACCAGCCCTGGAATCAGGAGTACCTGAGTTCCAATCCTACCTCAGACACTTAATAATTACCTAGCTGTGTGGCCTTGGGCAAGCCACTTAACCCCGTTTGCCTTGCAAAAACCTAAAACCTAAAACAAAAAACAACCAAACATTTTTGAAAGCAATCTAGTATTATGCGCAGTTACACTTTGACCCAGCAATATCACAATTAGGTCTGTTTCCTGATGATTAAGGGAAAAAAATCTTATAAATTTTAAACTATTTTAATCAGCAAGCTTTTTCATGGTAAAGAACTGGAAATTGCAGGGTTTCCCATCAATTAAGTGCATGGCTAGAGAGGGATTGAGTACAATATCAGGTTGTACCATGGTTGACGATTATCTCTTGAGAATGCTCTAGAAGTGTTCAGTCCATTCTCCAGGATCATGTCCTTATGACTAATCAATGTGACTCTATCAGCACTTAGTAGCTGAGATATGGCATAGGTATTTGTCCCCTAAATAGCCTTTAAGGGTTTATCAAAGCACTTTGGATTGTTACTAGTAGAATGAAACTGACTTTCATCTGTCTTCTTACAGAACCTGGAATCCTGCATGTCTCTAAACTTTGTAACTTCTGGTGGCAGTAAACACTGCTTTCTTCAACATAGATGCATAATCCTATTTATATGTCTTGTAGCATTCTCATTTTTATTTAGCATCTTCCAATTTCCCCTTATTTTTCATCCAACCATTTTGGATGTTTCCAAGTGTTCTGGTCCAGATGAATAAATCTGGAAATATACAACAACCTCTGAAAGCTGCCACTCCTCTTTTGATCAAATGTGTGTCTGTGTCAGTTCAGCTTTTCCTCCTTGTTAGTGGTACACTCTTCTCCCTTGGAGAATTCCACTCATCTGTTACTGTTAAGTCTGGTAATCATCCTTACGAAGACACTCTATTTAATGTCAATGGATGCTGCCTAGAAAGCTGGGCATTTTTTTGGAAGAATGTGACCTTGCAAAGATTCATAAATTATGGTCTCTGGGACTTCAATCTGAAGTTATTTAATCAAAGAAGATTGCCCTCTTTTGATCTAGGTAACTTGCTCCTTTGACTCTGTAATTGCATCATCCACCCTTATGCCCCCCTCCTAGGTCTCCAAGGGATGCTATTTCTCCCTCTAATAAACTCCTCATCTTTTTTATACCACTTTAGTTGATGTCAGGTGATATCATCTTTGATCAAAATGGAGAAAATGAGAAAATTTAATTTAATAAGTATTTCCAACCTATATTCTTGATAAAAAAAAATCAATTTTTTTCCTTTTGTAAGAACTGGAATATTATCTTCTTCTTCTTCTTCTTCTTCTTCTTCTTCTTCTGATGATGATGATGATGATGATGTTTGTCCGTTGTTCTCAAAGAAGACTATGACATCAGGGAGGTGATGCCAGGACAAGTACATGAATCAGATTTAAGTAAGGGGGTGCTAAGTCATCTGCCTCATTTTCTCTTCCAAAGCCCTCTGGATCCAGTGACCAGATATGAATCAGGACAGCTGAGGATGGCAATCAGTGTTAAGTGACTTGCCTAAAGTCACACAGTTAGTGAGAATCAAGGTATCTTCCCATATATTAATTATAAACTGAGTAAGACAAATGATTGTGAAATCTGGAAAACCTATCCTCTCCTCATTATACTTTAGAAGAGAAATGGAGAGAAGAAAGAAGAGAGGAATCATAGAGAAGAAAAATAAAGATCAAAAAAGGAGAAAAATAAGAGGGATAAGGAGAAGACGAAGGAAGAACAGGAAATGAAAGAAGATGGAGAAGAGAGAAGGAAGATGAAGAAAGAAGTAGGAGGAGGAAGAAGATGAAGAATGAAGGAGAAAATACAGAAGAAACAAAAAGAAACGGAGACAAAAGGAATGAAGAAAAAATAGAAGCAGAAGAGGATGAGGAAGAGAGAGGGAAATAGAGAAGATATAAAGAAGAGGAGCAATGAAAAGAGGAGAGAAAAAGCAGAGATTAGTACTCAAAAGAGAAAAATGAAGAGAGGAAGATGAAGTGGAAAGAAGAAGAGAAAAGAGAGAAGAAGCAAGAAGGGGAAGTGGAAGACAGAAGAGAGAAAGAAGAGGAGGAAGAAGAAAAACAGAAGGAACAAGAAGAGAAAAGAAGAATAGTGAAAAATAGAGAAGATGGAAGAGGAGAGATGAAGAGAGAAGATGGAAAAACAAGAGAGAAAAGGAAACTATAGAAGGAGAAAGGAGAAGAAAAAAGAAGAGGAAGTGGAAGATAAAGGAGAGAGAAGGAAGATGATGGAGAAGAAAGAAGTGGGAGGAGGAGGAAGAAGAAGAAGAAGAAGAAAGCAGAGGAGGAGAAGAGGGAAGAAGAGCAAATCATGAAGAAAAGAAAAGGGGGGAAGATAAAGACAAAAGAAGAGAAAAAGGAAGAAGTGAAAGAAGATGAAGTAGGAGGAGGAAGAAGATGAAGAAAAGAGGAAGAAGAGGAAGACTGAGAAGAAAGGAGATGAGAGAAAAAAGGTGAAGATTAAGAAGAGGAAGAGACAAGGAAAGAAGAAGAGAGGAATAATAGAGAAGACAGAAGACATATGAAAATAGAAAGGTGAGAAGAGAAGTTAGAAGAAACAAGAAGAGAAGTTGAGATGTAAAAGAAGAAATGAGAAGAGAAAGGAAAAAGAAGAGGAGGAGGAAGAAGAGGTAGAAGATGAAGAGAAGATAGAGAAGGAAGATGAAGGAGGAAGAGGATGAGAAACACAGAGAGGAAGAATAAAGAAATAGAAGATGAAGAAGAAAGGAATAAGGAAAGAAAGATGAGACAAGAAAATGAAGATAGAATGAAGAAGAAAAAAGAGGGGAGGAGAGAAGAAACACGAAGACAGAAGAAGCAGCACAGGAAGAAATAGAAGAGGAAGAGGACTAAGAGGAAGAGGCAGAAGATGAAGAAGAGAGGAGGAGAATGAAGAGGACAAAGATGGAGAGGAAGAATAAAGAAGGAGAAGAGGAAAAAAGCAGAATAGAGGAATGGTAGAGAAGATGAAAGATGAGAGGATAAAATGAAGATAGAATCAAGGAGACGAAGAAAGAAGAGAAAGGAAAAGAAAGGAGAAAAGAGGCAGCAGGGGAAGAAGAAAAAGAGGAAGAGGAAGAACAAGAGGAAGAGGCCGAAGAGGAGGAAGAGAGAAGAGGAGGAAAGAGAAGGAAAAAGAAAAAAGACAAAGGAGGAAGAGGAAGATGGAGAGGAAGAAGAGAGGAATGAAGAAGAGAAAGGAGAGAAAAAGAGGAGAAAGAAGAGGAAGAGGGGAGGTGGAGGAGGAATAAGAAGGAGGAGGAGCAAGACAAGAAGAGAAGATGGAGGAGGGAGATGAGGAAGAGGGAGAAGAGACAGAAGAGCAGGGGCAAAGGAAGAAGAGAGGAAAAGCGCAGGAAGGAAGAAGAAAGAGAGGAAAGGAGGAAGAAGGGAGACGCAGTAGAAGAAATGAAGACGAGAGGAAGAGGAAGAAGAGGAAGGGGCCAAGGAAGGCCGAAGGAGGAAGGTGAGGAAGAAGGAAAAAGAGAAGCAGAAAAAGAAGAAAAAAAATTAGAATGAGGGGGAAGAAGGAGAGGAAGAGGAGGGGGAAGAAGGAGAGGAAGAGGAGGGGGAAGAAGGAGAGGAAGAGGAGGGGGAAGAAGGAGAGGAAGAGGAGGGGGAAGAAGGAGAGGAAGAGGAGGGGAAGAAGTAAGAGCAAAGGATGAAAAAGCAGGGAGCAGGCGGGGCGGGGCTCCAGGCCGGAGGGGCTTCTGCCCCGCAGCCACAGGGCGCCCCCAGCAGCTGCGCCTCTCCGCCCAGGGCGGGGGGAGGGGCCGCTGGGGGTTCACCCCGGGGCTGGGGGCCTACCGAGGGAAGGCCGGGCCCAGGGGCTGAGCGACTGCGCATGCTCGCCCTCGGGCAGAGCCGGTTCCTGGCTCTCTTGGCTCAGAGGAGGGAGGGGCAACGTGCGGAAGCGCGGCGACCGGAAGTGAGGAGCCGTTCCGGCTCTGAGGAGGAGCCCCGGCCGGAAGCCGACAAAAGCAGGTTCCGGCTTCAGCACTTGCGTCGAGGAGAGGCCGGCGCGCGGCCTGCTGGGCTGCTGGGGCGCCAGGGCTGACCCCCGCACACTCCCGTTTCTCACAGCCACTTTGGGGCGTACCGGCCGAGAAAGAAGGGAAGGGAGGAGGAGCCCGGCCGGGGAGGGCCGAGAGCAGGTCCGGCGAGAACCGCTTCCGGGGGGCGGGGCGGGGGCGGGGCTCGACGCGTGGTTTCGCACCGGGCTTCCGGCGTTTGCGGTGCGCGTGCGCCCGGGCGGCCCCAGGGGCGCGGCCTAGCGCGCGCTCAGTGCGCCTGCGTGACGGCACGTGCTGCGCCTCTGGAGGGGAGCGCGGCCGGGCCCTCGGCGTCTCGGGGCGCCCTCTGGAGGCGGGGAGCCGGCCTCGGGCCGCCCGGCGCACGACTGAGCCGCGGCCTGCAGCCTGGTGGGGCCCGCGCCGGCGGGGGACCCCCGAAGTGGGAGCCCTAAGGGCCGGGTGCGGCCACCTCCCGCCCGGCCCGGCCTCCCCCATCTCCTCGCGCCCCTCCCCGGGCCCCCCGCCCCGTCCGAGCCCCGCCCCTTGACCCCGTAGCCCCCCGGGGGGGGGGCAGGGCCGGCCTCAGCCCCCCGGGAGCGGCCGGAGGGCCAGCCGGGCCCCCATGCCCTGCACCCAGGGGGCCCGTGGGGGGCCCCGCCCTGAGGAAACCAGAATCCCCCCAGGTCGGGTTTGGGGAGTGCAAGCAAGAAGGGGGGACAAGGCCAGGGCCCGGGTTGGGGCCCGGGGAGGGGGAGGGGGAGGGCCGCGATGGGGGCCCAGCTCCGGGGGGGGGCATGTGGCGCTGAAGGGCATCCTTCCAGAGCCGAGGCGCTGGCAGAGAAGCTGGCCACTGGCACCTGCGCCTCCTGGCCGCCCGCTCCGCCCTGCAGGGGCCAGGCAGGCCTCCACGAGGCGCCTCCCCTGACCCAGCTTGGCTGGCCGCCCTTCCCGAGGGTCCTCTTCGCAGGGCCCTCCAGGCTCTGTCTGTCCCGGCTTGGGGGCTGCTGCTGCTACTCATCCAGGCCCCCGGGCACAGCCCCAAGGTCCTAGGGGGCCATCCCCAGCTTTGCCATTGGGACAGCGGGCGGACTTACATAGCTCATCCGTAGCCTCAGGTGGAGGGAGAGCTCTGAGTCTGGGGTCCCTGAAGCTCTGCCTAGTCTCCTTCCATCTGGGATCCCAGGGCCTTCTGCCTCTTAGGTCTCTGTAGGAAGATGGGGAGGGGCAGGAGGCCAAAGAGAAGGAGGAAAAGAATGGTAAGTCCACTTCCAAGCCTGAAACTCCCTGTTGTCTTCCTGCTAAGGTGAGGGTTCTCCCTTCAGGGCAGGGTCATTACGGGGAGACCAGACCAGCATCTACCTGAGGAAGAGAAAGGAAAGACCATGTTGCACGCGCTCTGAGATCCTTGGCCCTCCTCAGTCAGCTTGCAGAGGACTCAATGCTGTTCCAGGGAGAGAACCTATAACCGGAGAGAATGGCCCCCAGGATCCAGAAACCCCATTCCCAGGTGAGTGAATCTATCCACAGACCTGACCAGCAGTGCAAAAGTGAAATCCAAGAGAGCCAAGGAGACTTCTTCCTGTTACACTTAGGTTGTCCTTGGCAATGATGTCAGCAGAGCAGAGATTGTCCTCCTGGTCCTGCTCTTATCCTTGTTATCTGACTGCACTGTCCTGAACTCCTGAGGAGGCAAAGGAAGGTTTAAAAAATGCCAGGCCCTGCCCTCAATGAACTCCTATTCTCATTAAGTTGTACAGATGTGAGGTACCATGAGAGGGAAGACTCCGGTAGTTTAGGGGTTGAGGAAAAGCTTATTTTTAGGTGAGATTTTAGCTGAGAAGAGAAGGAACCCCCAGGCCTGTATGAGGAGGGCCAGCCTTCCAATTTGAGAGACATCCCCTGGAAAGACTCAGAGACAGGGTTCAGAGGGTCTTGGAGGTCAGTGTCCTTGGGTCAGAGAAGACTGAGAGGGAAGAGGCCTGGAAGGATTTGTGCTCGTCACATGGTGTCTGCTGTAAACCGGGAGCCCTATAAACAGTGTCTCATGTGGTCATGTTCTGGGGGGAATGGTCAGGGTCCCTACCAGCATGCATCAGCACAGGTTACAGTGAACTGAAGAGTGACAGATTCCATGAGTGGATGATGGACACGTGTGTCTCTCAGTTCAAAGATGACATCTTTCCTCCAGAGCCACATGACCTACACGTAAGATTGGTTCAATTAAGACTTGTAAGCAAGTTTCCATAGAACTTTGGGGGTGATATCAGGTTAAGGACATACATAGGAAAAGATATATTATTAACCACCACTGCTGCTGGGCCCCCCCACACACACACACACCACCCTGGCCAAGGTGTAAAGTCCATGTTAGAATACTCATGTTTTCCAAACTTGTTTGATTTTTTATCATGTTTCTCTTTTTTAGTTTTGTGATTCTTCTTTTGCATCATGACTAATATGTTAATATTAGTAATTATTATAAATAATACATTAGACATGATTGTACCTGTATAACTTAGTTAGATTACTCAAGGTAGTGGGAAGGAAGAACTGGGAGGTAAAAATATGTGGAATTTAAAAGTTTACTAAAAGATGAATATTGCAAACTGTTTGCATGTCATTGGAAAAAAATAAAATAGCCTTCAGGAAAAATAAAACCAAGGGTCTTTGACTTAGCCACTGTCAAGTATGGACTTCCCCAGGGAGATAATATTCCCAGTCCTTTCCTACAGGGAGGCTAACCCAATACCAGAGAGGGAGGTGGGAGCTCCAGCTTGATAACCAAAAGGTTAAGAATCATAGGAATGCTTGCACCCAGGCAGTCTGGGTTGACAATAAAAGTGATTCCCAAAAGTACCTAAAAAGCATTTGGCCATTATGGAAATAAGACGAAAAAGGGTTCTATATACCATAATCCATTGCATCCTGATAGTTTCATGTTTTGAATTACTGCTTAGTATCCTTCATTTCCCATACCTCTGCCATCAAGCCAGCTCTGTTGTTCAGCCACTTAAGATTCTATACTGGTCCCCATGTCCTTGTTATAGCTTCCACTCATAATGACTCCACAGCCACTTATACTTATATCTACTTGATTAGTTGCTCCATTAATCCTTTGTTCTTTCTTAGAATAACCAGACATGAAGGGAGTCTCTGAGTTTTCTTTTTTTTAAGATCTATTTATTTTGAATTTTACAATTTTTCTCCTAATCTCACTTGCCTCCCCCCGCCTCCCACAGAAGGCAGTCTGTGGTATACATTGATCTAAGTTGAATGTGATGAGAGAAATCACATCCTTAAGGGAAAAAAATAAAGTATAAGAGAGAACAAAATTACTACTACATTAATGGTTTTTTTTTTAATTAAAGGTAATAATAGTCTTTGGTCTTTGTTCAAACTCCACAGTTCTTTCCTCTGAATACAAATGGTATTCTCCATCCCCAAACTTGTACCTGATTGTTTCACTGATGGAATGAGCAAGTCCATTAAGGTGATTGTCACTCCCATGCTGCTGTTAGGGTGTACAATGTTCTTCTGGTTCTGCTCATCTGGCTCAGCATCAGTTCATGCAAATCCCTCCAGGCTTCCCTGAATTCCCATCCCTCTTGGTTTCTAATAGAACAGTAGTGTTCCATCACATACAGATAGCACAGTTAGTTAAGCCTTTCCCCAACTGAAGGACATTCATTTGATTTCCAGTTCTTTGCCACCACAAACAGGACTGCTATGAATATTTTTGTTCAAGTGATGTTTTTACCCTTCTGAGTTTTCTTAAAGAGGTTTGTAGAAGGAAGGTACTGACAAGGACATGGAGAACATTCATATAAAACCAGCCAGAATAGCATCAACTGCAGTCATTTACATCTTCTCAAAAATTCACTTTGAAAACAGTTTCCCACTGGCTCTATGAAAGCCTTAGTGGTGAGAGTTGGCAGGCATAAGTCCAGAAGATGTAATTGAGCTTCCCTGATGTAAAGGAGGAAAGAGATGGTGTGGATCACATAGAGAAGGTCTGAGAGCAGCATAAAGGAGAAGAGGGTTTGCCAAATGAGACATCTCCACAGTGAGGAGACTTAGCCCTCTGTGGGGCTCCAGAAAGTTGAGTGAAGTAGGAATCCTGACATTAAGGTGGCACTGAAGTCACTTCTTGTTCTTTGAAGGCTAGTCAGAGTACAGGTAGGTAACCTATCTCTTGACTCACACCTACAACTACAAGCTCAGTATTGGATTTCCAGGAGACAATTAGTTCAATGGAAAGGACTGCTTCTTCCAATTAGAGTGTTTGTCTGATAGAGGAGTCCAAAGCAGAGGTTGCTTAAGAGGTAGATGATATGGGAAGTAGAAGAAACCCATGGGGCCAACTGGGTGACCCAGTGGATAGAACACTGCCCCAGAGTCACGAGGACCTGAGTTCAAATTTAGCCTCAGATAGTAATGATTACTTAGCTATGGGCAAGTCACTTGGTCCTATCATCTTGCAAAAAAGAAATAAAAAAGTAGCCCTAGGGATCTCAGTGAAGGGAGCACTCTCTGGGTGGATCTAAGGGGCTTGACAGCTTTGGAAAGAATTTGCCTAAGAAAAAGTAAAGATGTGCTTAAGGGGGAATTATGAAATTGTCCCTGGAATATCAAGGTTGGTGTTACATCTTTGAGCCAAATTAGTCTCAACAGATCCCAGCCTTGATTTAGCATAGGAACCCATCCTTGAATACTGCTAGCATTTTTAGATGTAGGAATGCATAAAAGGAGAATATGTCTTCAATCTCTGTGATGTAGGTTTTCCTTCATGGTCATTTACCAAGCATTGATTATGTGCCAGACACTGTATTTGGGAACTGAGGGTAAAAAGCAAGGTGAAGCAGCTCCTCCCTTCCAGGAGCTCACTTTTCAATGGGTTTAGTCAAATCACCAAGCTTTTATGAGCCTCTGATATCATCCAAGCAATTCATGGGTTTGGGTATTTCAAGAACAGAAAAGGAAAACTGGAAACAATGTGTAGCTAACTACAAACGTGCATATGTGCATAGCTACTGCCTTAATCAGTGGCTAGGAGATAGAGTTCTGGGCCTGTATTTTACAAATCCTGAGTCCAAATCTGGCTTGGATATTGTCTCAAGAGTTAGTCTCAGTTTTCTCTACTGAAAATGGTGGCAGTAGGTTTTAGATAATAAGAGTGCATCTTAGGATCAGATGAGGTAATATTGGTAGAGTGCTTGTGCCTCCACATGGTAGGGGTACAGTATGGAGTAAATTTCAGGAATTCACAGGGACAAAGTGGATCAAGAAAACCTTCATAAGATGGTTGGTCAAAAGTGTTTAGTGAAGCAGAGATGTCACTCAGGATGAAGACTGAGACAAGACCTTCAGATGTGACATTTAAGATAACTGTGGAGAGCCCTTTCAGGAAAGGAAAGAGAAAAGTCAAATTGTAAGGAGTTAAGGGATGAGTGGTAGAGCACTGGGCTTGGAATTAGGAAAATTCATCTGTATGAGTTCCAATTTGGTCTCAGACACTTCCTAGCTGTGTGACCCTGAGTCACTTAAATCACTTCATTCTTGACCTGAGTTCATTGTCTCTAAAAGGATCATGAGCAGGAAATGAAGCAGAAAGCCCTCCCATATTTGCTCAGAAAACTTCTAATGGGATCTGGAAGCCAGACTGTTCATATAACTGAATAGCAACTAAGGAGTTAGTACAAGAGCAAAGGAGGAAGTTCAGCCAGATATTTTGAGGAATTTGGATGAATAAAGGAGAAGAGATTGAATGATTGCTCAAACCCTCAATTGTGTGGGTTTACAGAAAGTTTCCTTAAAAGATAAGAGATATTATGTTTGAAATTCTTAGAAAAGGAACCTGCTGATAGAGGAAGGTTAAAAATGCAGGAATTTGATTTAATGAATATAGTGAATGTGATAACTGTTAGGATCAAATAAAATCAAATAAAAGCACCAGAATGAAGAGGAGCAGGGAAAGGCTAATAGAGATTATAAAGTGTAGTTATCTCTAAAAAAAAAACCTAAAAAGAGCTTTTAATCTACATGAAATAGAATTGCTCCAAAATAATAGAACATCTGTGAAAGTGAATCATACCATTTTGCTAGACGTAGAGAAGAAAAAGATTGGGAGAACATGATATACCACATGCCTTGGCCAAGCATTCTGCAATTAGGAGAGTCAGAAAATGCTTGCAGCCTAGAGATGGAGGGTCTTCCTGGCATATCAGGTGGCAGGAAATAAAGTGAAAGAAGGCTGAAGAAGTAAGTGATGTCTAGGTAATGGTGGGGTTTGAAAGCAGCATTAAAAACTCAGATCAGTGGGTGTGGGTAGTCAATAGTCATTAAATGTTTATTAACCACTTTCCATGTGCCAACCACTTGGTTTAAGGTCTGATGATTCTTGTAGCAAAGAAGAGACTATCCTGTCCTCAGAATTTTGGGTTCTACAGCTGGTGAACAGTCTCTGGCATGTTGGAGCAATGTAGAAAAGGAAAGTCAGTAGATATTAACAGTAGATCAGCACAGTCCTATGAATGACAAGCTGACATTGTCCTAGTGATGTAGGTATTGCCACTTATGTTTGAGAAGATCTGGGAGAGGTCGTACTGACAATTAGTCCACTGAGGAGAGTTAGGTTAGGAACTACAGAGTTGTGGCATTCTATTGCTGGATATCACTGGGGAAGGCTTGCCTAGCACTGACAGTGCACCATGGTATCTCTATACCGGAGGAAGTAAAACTAAATTAAGGCCAAAAGATTCCCACAGTAATCGGATCATCTCTAAATGTCCTGTTTCCTATTAATCAGGCAATGGGGTGAAACAATTCTGGTAAAGAAAAGTGAGAAGGATGCTTTGCACAATGTATTCCCCAGTATCATAAACATAATTGTGTACCTTAAGCCACCAGTGACTTGGTTGGTGTGGTTCTCTTTAGTACCAAAAGACTGGTAATAGTGACAGTTTGAAGGGAAATGAAATACACAAAAACAAAGAGGCTTTTTACTTTTGCTTTTTAAAAAATCTTAATAGTATTTTATCCAGTTACATGTAAAGATACCTTTCAATGTTAGTTTTTGGCAAATTTTGAGTTTCAGTTTTTTTCTCCATCCCACCCTTCCCTTCCAATGCTTTTGCCCTTTTTCATTATCTCTTCAGGTTGTAGACCCATTAGTGGTATTGCTGGATCAAAGGGTATGCACATCTTTGTTGTCCTTTGGCCATAGTTCCAAAGAGCTCTCCAGAAGGGTTGGATGAGTTAACAGCTCCACCAGCAATATATTAGTGTCCCAGATTTCCCAGATCCCTTCCAACAATGATCATTGTCCTTTCTGGTCATATTGGCCAGGCTGAGGGGTGTGAGGTAGGACCTCAGAATGTACATTTCTAAAAATTCTTTGGAAGTATAGATTTAATTGGATTTTCCCATATATTGAAAAGAGGTGTTTACTTAAAATCATTAGCAGGTTTTACTTGTATTGGGGATAACCTAGAAGCCTTCTAGGTAAGCACACATGTGGAAAAAAGTGACCTGTCCCCAGTTTTATTTCTTATAGTATGGAAAATTCAACAATAGCAATGAGAAGGAACAAAAAAACAGAAAAGATCAGATTAGGGAATGAAAATATCTGTGGATAATATGAAAATGTACGCAAAACATCTCAGTCATTCAGTAAGTCAAGAGAAACAATAATTTTAGGAAAAGGGCAATTTATAAAGTAAACCCACATAAATCATCTACATTTCTATGTATCATCAACAAAACTAAGCCAGAAGAGATAGTAGGAAACCCTATTTGAAATAACTCCAGGCAATATAAAGTTCTTAGTAGTATCTCTGCCTGATCAGATCTAGGAACTTCATACACATAAATATAAAAAACATTTTATACAAATAAAAGATGTAAATAATTGGAGGAATATCATTGTTCAAAGTTCTTTAGGCCAGTGTAATATGAATGCCAGTTTCTCAAGTCATTTACCCTATTTCCCCATGTAGAAGATGCACCTTAATTTTGGGGCCTGGAATTTGCAAAAAAAGGGTGTTGCATAAGTTATTGAACTCGTTTTCTTCATCATAAAATTCATACAACTCCTCATCACTGTCAAAACTCCCATCTATTAATTGGTTGTCTGCTGTGTTTGGTGATGGATCATTGTCTTTGGAGAGGCTCTGCTTGCTCTCCTGCCTGGACTCAGGTCCACAAGCGTTCCCTAGGAAAGTCTGGTGCTCAGTCCATTTTGTTTCATGAACCTGAAGCACCGGTTGTGTCCTTTGAAAGCAGTCACTTCTTTTTTCATTAGCAATTCTTCTGGCCACTACTGAACCATCTTTGTGGACACAGGAATTCCACTGTCCCTTTGTTCTTCAATCCATCTCTTCAATTCCCTCTCTAAATCAGGCCATTTGGCTGCCTTGCCTCTCCTGATCTTGTTTTGCTGTGGCATTTTCAGTAGCCTTCTTCCTTTAGACAGTCTCAGATTATTTTCTCAGTTGGAGGAAGACCAAACTGAAATTCAGCAGCACGATTTCCTTTTTACTTTTCCAAACTGAATCACTTTGAACGTGAATTCAGCACTGGACGAATATCTTTTCTGAGTCATTTCTGGACAAAATATGGCCAAATGTAACCTAATATACCAGTAAGAAATGCAAAACAATAAGCACCAAGACAAGAAGCATGAGAAAGCAGGAAATGCAAATAAAAAATTCTACAATGATGAATACCAAAAGAAGTGAGAAAAGGTGGGAAATGCAAGTAAAATTATCTGTGACAATGGGTGCAAAAACAAGCAGGGGAATTGCAAATAAAAAAATCTACAACTATTGTATAAGACATTCCCAGTTTTTAGACCCCCAAATTATTCAAGAAAGGGTGCATCTTACACATAGGGATATGTGGTATATATTCAATGCCATCCCAATCAAATTGCTAAAATTTAATTTTACTGAGTTATAAAAAAATGTATAGCTTTATTTGGAAGAGCAAATGCTCAGGAAATATGAAAGGAGGTAATGAAAAAGATTGTAAAGAGAAGAGGGTTAATGGAACCAGATCTTAAAATGTATTGGAAGGTAGTAATTATCAAAACTGTCTTGTCCTAGCTGAGAAATAGAAAAGTATCAAAGAAAAAGACTAAACCTGCAATTTACATCAGCAGATAAATATGCAAAAGTTCTATTTGATGAGTGTGAAGATTTAAGATAAGAATTCATCATTGAAACTCAAAATCTTGTAAACAAACAATGATTGGTAAAAATTGCCATTGCATGTAGTTGGAAAAGCAAATAAATATTAAAAAAAAAGGAATTCATTATAGAGGTAAAATTGTTGGGAAAACTGGAAAGAAGTATAATAGAAATTGCATATTGACCAATATTTTTAAAAGGTTTTATAGAACTGAAAGTACAACCAAGATGAGAAGGAAGTAGAATATTGGGGATGCTAGTGGAAAATTTTATGTAGATAAAAGTTCTCATTATCAAATATATAAAGATCTGTGTAAAATCTGTAAGAATATGAGCCATTCCCCAGTTGACAACTGGTCAAAAGCTTTTTTTTATTCTGTGAATTAAAAACAATTTGAATAAAATTTAGCAAATAAGGTAATGATCATAAGATAGAACCTTTGTGGTATTCAGTGAGAGATAGGAAGCTAGATCACTGGAACAGAGTAGTCACAATACATAGTAGCAAATGATTGTAGTTACCTTGTGTTCATAAAATATAATGACTTTAAGTTTTTATGATCACAATTATATGCCAAGAAACTGGAGAAAGCTGGAAGGCATTCTTGTAGAAATTGGGCATGGATCAATATCTTAACCCATTTACCAAGATGACGTTAAAAATGGAGGCATAATATACATATATAGCAGCAGAAATTAAAATAACATGGAATACAAAAACTTTGAAACTTAAGGAAAGTTGAACAAATAAAGGAAAAAAATGATTACATTAAAATAGTTTTGTACAGAGGGGGCAGAGTCAAGGTGGCAACAAGAACAGGTTGTGTCTTAGGCACTCATAAAACTTATAAGCTAAGGACTCTAACTAAATTTTTGAGACACAGAACCCATAGAGGGACCCAGTGAGGCAGTTCTCCTACTCAAGGTAACCTGGAAAAGAGGAGAAAGGCCCTGCTCCCTGGGGTTGGAGGGGCGGGCTACCAGAGGCAGGGTGGCCCACCAGAGTGAAAGAACTTCAGCCTCCCGGAGGCAGCCCCAGAGTAGCTCACAGCAGCTGGGGGAGTTTCCTGACTTATGCCCCAGGGAGCATCAGGCACAACTTGGGGGAACAATGGGGGACTTCTGCCAGAGGGAGCATGTGAAGCCCAGCCTTCTAGGCACATAGAGAACAGCTGAGTTCCAGGAAACAGAAGCAGACTGAGCCTGTAAGGAGCCCCCAGGACATGAGCCCATTGAAGCTAGGGAGGGCAGTGATGAGAGAGAGAGACTGCAGAGCTCTGCCCCTGGAACAGGACTCTGGGGCTCTGAACACATCAGATCCTGATCACAGTCTAGGCCCCCCCATAGAACAGCAGGCACCCCCTCCACCTCAGCCCCGTGGCAGAGAGGGGTGCATATGGTCATTCACAGACCAGGAGGGAGGACAGAGCCTCACACCCTGAGACCCTTGTGGGAGTGTCCCAAAAGCTCAGGAAGCACCCTAAAACCAGGCTCAGGCTGCAAAAATGAGCAAGCAGAGAAACGAAGAGAACACCACTGAGAAATATTTTGCATATGAGCTTAAGAAGGATCAAAATAATCAGTCTGAAGATGAGGAAGCACAAGCTCCTGCATGTGAAGACTTCAAGAAAAACAAATTGGGCTCAGGCTATGACAGAGCTAAAAAAAAAAGACTTTGAAAATCAAATGAGGGAGTTAGAAGAAAAACTGGGAAAAGAAATGAGAGAGATGCAGGAAAAACATGAAAATGAAGTCAGCAGCCTAGTCAAGGGAATCCAAAAAAATGCCAAAGAAAATAGCATGCTAAAAAACAGCTTAGGTCAAATGAATAAAACAGTTCAAAAACTTCTTGAGGAGAAGAATGCTTTAAAAAGCAAAATTGACCAGATGGAAAAAGAGATAAGAAAGCTCTCTGAGGAAAACAAACCCTTCAGACAAAGAATAGAACTCAGGGAGATTGATGAATTTACGAGAAACCAGGACTCAGTACTTCAAAACCAAAAAAAATGAAAAATTAGAAGAAAATGTAAAATATCTCATTGAAAAAACAACTGATATGGAAAACAGACTTAGGAAAGATAATTTAAAAATTATCGGAATGCCTGAAAGTCATGATCAGGAAAAGAGCCTTGACATCATTTTCAAAGAATTACTACAGGAAAATTGCCCTGATATTCTAGAAGCAGAGGGCAAAATAGAAATGGAGAGAATCCACCAATTCCCCCCCCCCAAGAGATCCCCAAAAAACCAACCCCTAGAAATATAGCCAAATTCCAGAACTCCCAAGTCAAAAAGAAATTACTACAAGCAGCCAGAAGGACACAGTTCAAATATCATGGAGCTGAAGTCAGGATCACACAGGATTTAGCAGCAACTACAATGGAAGCTTGTAGGGCTTGGAATATAATATGTTGGAAGGCAAAAGAGCTTAGAATGCAGCCAAGAATGAACTACCCAGCAAGGCTGAATGTCCTCTTCCAGGGAAAAAGATTGACTTTCAATGAACCAGGGGAATTTCAAATGTTCCTGTTGGAATGGCCAGAACTGAACAGAAGGTTTGATCTTCAGATACAGGACTCACATGAAGCATGGAGATTGGAGGAGAGGGGGAAAATATGAGGGACTTGACTGCATGTATTCCTGCATAGAAAAATGACACTGATAATACTCATATGAACCTTCTCAGTTAATAGAGCAGGTAGAAGGAGCTTTTATAGAAGGAGCTTTTATAGTTGAAGCACAAGAGAAAGCTGAATTCAAAGATAAAATATGGTGTAAAATGGAGTCAATAGAAAAAAAAGGGAAATGTAATGGGAGAAAGAAAAAGGAGAGGGGGAATAGGCCAAGATATTTCATATAATAAGATTTTTCTTTATTACAATGAGCTATTGCAATGATATGGAAGGGGGGAGGCAAGGGGGAATGAAGGAACCTTTGCTCTCATCAGAGATGGCTAGGAGAGGAAACAGCATATATCCTCAATTGGGTATAGACCTCTGGAGTAAGAAGGAGGGGGGCCAGGGGGAAGGGGTGGGGATGTGAATAAAGGGAGGAGAGGATGGACCATGGGGGGAGAGTGGTCAGATATAACACATTTTCTTTTTTACTTCTTGCAAGGGGCTGGGACTGGAAAGCCTGCCCAGGACCATAGGGCCAGGTGGATTCTGGGCCTAAGGGGTGGTATGGGGGCTCAGGGCTTCTTGGCCCCAGGACCAGGGATCTATCTGCTGTGCCACTCAGTGACCCTACAGCAGAGTCAGAGTGAAAGGGGAGAGAAAATAGAGTACATGGTAGTGGAGAAATAAGAAAGGAGGGAGTTGCGATCAGTAATGGCAATGGTGGAAAAATATGGAAATAACATTTGTGATGTACTTATCATAAAGAATGAGATCCACCCATGACAAGCCTGTCTGAGACCATAGGGCCAGGTGGATGCTGGGCCTAAGGGATGGTAGGGGGACTCAGGGCCTCTTGGCCCCAGAGCCAGGGATCTGTCTGCTGTGCCACTCAGCTACACTACAGCAGAGTGAAAGGAGACAGAAAATATAGTACATGGTAGTGGAGAAATACAGAAGGATGGAGTTGCAATCAGCAATGGCAACAGTGGAAAAATAGGAACTAACTTTTGTGATGGACTTATAAAGAATGTGATCCACCTGTGATAGAATTGTTGGTGTTGGAACAAAGACTCAAGCACATTTTTTATTATTATTTTTTTTGGGGGGTGCAGGGCAAATGGGGCTGGGTGGCCTGCCTGGGGCTGCATAGCAGGGTGATTGCTGGGTGTCTGAGGCTGGATTTGGACCCGGGTGTTCCTGGCTCAAGGGCCAATGCTCTGTCTGCTACCCAGCCACCCCTACTATTATTGCTATTTTATTATATTTTCGGTCTTTTTCTTTTTTTTGGTTTTTGCAGGCAGTGGGGTTCGGGTGGCTTGCATGTTACATGGCTGGGTGATTGTTGGGTGTACCGGGCTGGATGTGTAAAAACATTTGTACAAAATGAGAATAAATTTTAAATTAGAAAAATAGTTTTGTACAACTAAAACCAATGTAGTGGAAGATCACATTGATACTAGGAAATTAGGAGAAAATTTTTGTGGATAATTTCTTGGATAAAGGTCTCACATTTCATGTGTAAGGAATTTTGTCAAATGCATAAGGTTATGAGTCATTCCCCAGTTGATAAATATTCTAAAGGAAAGGAATGAACAGTATCTGATGACAAAATCAAAAGTATTTACCGTCAAAAAATACTCTGAAATATTAAGGATTAGAAAATACAATTTTAAACATTCTTGAAATCCTCTTCTATCTGTCAGATGGATTAAAATGATAGTGGGGAAAAATGACAAATGTGAAGGTAAGGTGGGAATTGGGAACACTAATTCGCTGTTGATGAATATGTAAAGTAATCCAACTATTTTTGATAGCAATTTAGAATTTTGCCCAAAAATTTATAAAATGGTGGAAGAGGAGAAATAAATGTTATTAAATATTTTTAGTAGTTCTCCCTGTTATGGTAAAGAATTGGAAATTGCAGGAATGACTAGAGAGACATTGAATACAACCTGAAGTTAAGGGTCACTGACTTTAACCATGGTCAGGATGGTCTGTTGAGAATGCTCTGGAAGGATTGAGCCCATATTTCTAGGTTTATGTTCTTATCACTAATCAGTGAGGCTCCATCAGCACTGAATAGGTCTTTGTACCCTATTTAGGGGCCTTCTTGAAACTGCTTTGGATCAGCAAGAACCTGAATTTCAGCTGTCTTCTGACTGCGCCCAGAATCCTGCATTTCTCTTAAGTTTTACTTACTCATGACTCTTGGTAAAGTTAAGCCCAGGTTTCTTAGAGTTGGATGAAGTAAGCTACTGATAGACCCTGTATAGTTCTCATTTTTTTACTTACCACCTTCTAAATTTCTCCATTTCATCTAATCCCATTGGATGTTTCCAAGTCTTATAGAGGCCTGGATGAATAAATGTGGGGCTATTCAGCAATTTTCTGAAAGTCATCCTGTGTTGGCTCAGCTTTCCCTCCCGTGTCAGCACCAAACTATTCTCCTATGGAGAATTCTACCTAATCTGTTGATATTAAATGTGGTAGTCATCCTTACACTGACACTCTAGTGCCAGTGATTGCTGTAGGAGCATAGCCAAGATGTTTTGTCACATTTAGTCTGGTTATAAGAAAATTATGAACTCCAGATATCTGAAATCACCACTGCTATTGCATATATTTATGTGTGTAAATCTTTTTTGGGTATATGTTTCTGATTGTTTTCTTCAGATGTAGAGACCAAGCATGAGATAAAGGAGATGAGGAAAAAGCTGAGAATTTTTATGGAAAACTGTGACCTGCAAGTACTTCTCAGTGATGGTCTTTGGGACTTCATTTTGAGAAAAATCCATGATTCTAAAAACAAGATAGATCAAAATTCAAAGAGTGGCTTTATTTGATGAAATTGAAAAGCAATTCAGATAGTTTTCTCTCCTATTTCACTGTTTAAAAAAAAAGACCTCAGGGAAATGACTTTTTTCCCAAAATAGAAAATATAGGTAAATGTTTTCCTGAATGGGTAGAACTTTTCTGATTCTTTGAGGAACCTCCTAAAATGCCTGTATCCATGTATTTACTGGAAAGTGGCCTTAGGCTTGAGATCAGACCTCTTTTGAATCAGTAAAGTGATGCTAGAGAAATTTTTTCTCTAAGTAATCAAAATAGGTGGGTCTTGAGTCAGAACTTTTATGTTCACTACTCATCAGCAAATTCGAATTAGAAAGTAGCATGATGAAGCTACCTCATCCGACCAATCATGTCTTCCTTTCCATCTTAGAACTTGGATCTTGACAGACCTCAGAAGATAGCTCCTGGAGAGAAGGTTTATAAATGTAATGATTGTGCAAAGACTTTTGATCGCAAATCAAGCCTTAATAGACATCAGAAAATCTACACTGGAGAAAAACTTTATGAGAGAGATCTAAACTTATTGCACATCAGCAAATCTGCACTGGAGAAAAACCTCTTGAATGTGATAAGTGTGGAAAGATTTTCAGACAGATGGTCTCTCTACACATCAGAAAAGCCACATTTGAAAGACATATTTTACATGTAATCAGTGTTGAAAGACTTGTAAGAGGGTACTCCCATCTTATTAGACATCAGAGAATTCATACTGGAGAGGAGCCTTATGAATGTAATAAATGTGGAAAGTCTTTTAAAAAGAGATCCAAACTTGTTTCACATCAGAGAATCCATACTGGAGAGAAACCTTATGAATGTAATCAATGTGGAAAGGCTTTCAGAGAACGCCCCTCTCTTATTTATCATCAGAGAATCCACACTGGGGAGAAGCCTTATGAATGTAATCAGTGTGGAAAGTCTTTTAGGGAGAGATCCAATCTTACTAAACATCAGAGAATACACACTGGAGAGAAACCTTATGAATGCAATCAATGTGGAAAGTGTTTTAAAGAGAGATTCAGTCTTGTTTTCACATCAGAGAATCCATACTGGAGAGAAACCTTATGAATGCAACCATTGTGGAAAGTCTTTTAGGGAGAGATCCAGTCTTACTCAACATCAGAGAATCCACACTGGAGTGAAACCTTATGAATGCAAACAGTGTGGAAAGTCTTTTAGAGTGAGAGTTAAGCTTGCTGCACATCAGAGAATCCACACTGGAGAGAAGCCTTATGAATTCAATCAATGTGGAAAGTCTTTTAGAGAAAACTCCTGTCTTACTAGACATCAGAGAATCCACCTGGAGGGAAACTTTATAAATGTAATCAATGTAGAATGCTTTTTACGGAGACCTCTCATCTTGTTTCACATCAGAGAATCCACACTGGAGAGAAACTTCATGAATGTTTTCAGTGTAGAAAGACTTATACACAGGTCGAGCCTTGTTATACATGAGAAAATCCACACTGCAGAGAAATTTTATGAATGTAGCCAATGTAATAAAACTTTTAAAAGCAGCTCCATTCTTGCTTCACATCAGAGAATCCACACTGAAGAGAAACTTTATGAATGTCAGCATTGTGGACAGACTTTTGGGAAGAGCAGCCATTTTTTTCAGACATCAAAAAAGCCACGCTAAAGAGACACGTTTTAAATGTAATCAATGTGGATAAAGTTGTAGAGACAACTCTTTTCTCACTAGACATCAGAGAATCCACTCTGGAGAGAAACTTTATGAATGTCAACAGTGTGGAAAGAGTTTTATACACAGGTCCACCCTTGTTAAACATGAGAGAATCCACACTGGAGAGAAACTTATGAATGTAATCAATGTAGCAAGACTTTTACATGCAGCTACCATCTTGTTAGACATTTAAAAATCCACACTAGAGAGAATTTTATGAATGTTATCAATGTGGAAAGACTTTTAAATACAATTCCAATTTTGTTAAACATCAGAGAATACACAGTGAATAGAAATCTTATGAATGTCATCAATGTAGAAAGACTTTTATTTTTTGGGGGGTTTTTTTGTTTTTGTTTTTAGAAAGACTTTTGGATACTGCTTCAGAGAATACACCTGGAGAGAAACTACCTTTGCAAACAGTATGGGAAGTCTTTTAGATTCATACCCAATCTTTATTCAAATCAGAATATCCAGACTAGAGAGAAACCTTATAAAGGTAAGCAATATGGAATGATTTCTAAAATCTAGAATTGTTAAACTTCAGAGAATCCATACTGTAAACAAACCTTATGAATATCATGAACATTGCAGAGCTTTTAGTTACTTCTCAACATATTTAACAAAAGTTTCCACCCTTGAGAGAAACCTCATGAATGTAATCAAGTTGGTAATATCTTCAGACAAAATCATCTTATCGTCACAAATAACAAAAGACATTCAAATGGAATTCAGAGCTTCTTCATATTAGAACACATTCTGAGAAGCAGTTCCTATGGACTCAGTGTAAGAAGGCTTTCAACTAGAGATCATCCCTTACTTTTTATGAGAGCATTCACTGTGGAGAGAGGCTTCACAAATGCATTCATGTGGCTCTGATTTTGTCTTGAGCTTGGTGATCAGTCTTAGTCCTACTGAAATCTGGGTGGATAAAGGCAATGGTTGTGGGAAGGGCTCAGTCCTTATGGCTTATACTAGAGATATGATGGAGATAACCTTAGGGATCTCATTACAAATGCAGGCCTCCTGCTGCAGCACAGATTTTCCAAATCGTAATGTATGTCATCACTCAATATTTCATGGACTATCATTTCTCTATCCATTCCCGGTTCATTGCTCCTCATTTTGTTTCCTTCTCTTACTGACACAAGATTTAATAGCCTGATAGGTTAAGTGTGTGACTCTAGCACCTATTGTCAACTATATGTTTTGAATTAAGACCTCTTAATTTTTATGTTAAAGGGAATATTTGGGTGGGAAGAATGGGAAGAATAGGATCTAAAGATATAAACCTGTACAATTTCAGGTTTCTAGTTCTAGTTTAAGCAAAAGAATATGAGTCACCTAAGTGTATCAGGGTAAAGGAAATGTTTGGTATATTTTCAAATATTTTGGGAACAAAAATTCATTTTGGCTAAGGTTGTTTGAGTCATCATTGTAATGAGAGAAGAAGATTATGACTGTTTTATTTGTAATTCACTTGTTATATATCTTTCTAGTAAAATGATTGTCAAATATATGTTACAAGCTCAAGTTAACTTGGCAATTTGCGTCTGTTCACTCATATAGTGGAACTTATGGAAGTTTATTGTGTTGACATCATGACAGTGAGTAAGGCAAAATCTAAATTGTAATAAGTTCCAGAATTTTTTTGTCTTGTGGTGAAAAAATAGTAACAGAATTCATCTGGAACAACAAAAGGTCAAGAATAGCAAGGGAACTGATTTAGAAAAATGGTAAGGAAGGTGGCCCAGCTTTACCAAGTCTACAAGTATACTATAAAGTGGGAGTCATCAAAACTACCTGGTACTGCTTAAGAAATGGCACAATGGATCAGTGGATTAGGGTGGGTTCAAAAGAAACCTCAGTAAATGACTACAGCAATCTACTGTTTGGCAAACCCAAAGACATCAGCTTCTGAGATAAGAACTTACTATTTGACACAAATTGTTGGGAAAACTGGAAAATAGTATTGTAAAGGCTAAGCATAGACCCACATCTCATAGTCTATACCAAATTAAGGTCAAAATGCGTTTAGGATTTAGACATAAGATTTAGGATTTAGACATAGATAATAGACCAAGAAACCTAGAGAATATTGTGAGATGTTCAACCATAATGGAAGCAGCTCCTCTCAGCAGTATAGAGAGCTGGGACAACTGTATTAGACTGACTCTGTTATCCCCCTCCAGAGGAAGAAAAACAAAACACAAAAAAGCCAACCCTTCAGAATGTACAGTTTATAAAAAATATCATATACCTCTTTCCCTTAATCCTAATTCCTCATTCCAAAAATGAATAATCTATAAACATGTTTATCAAAAATGTATGTACAATGCTAATCTAATTGTTCAACAGCTGAGGGAAGGGAGGGTAGAAGGAAATTTTGTTGGGATGTTTGGGAGGTTCCTTGTTAACTCCAGCCCCTAGACATGTGGAACTCCAGTCTGGGAGATATCTCTCACCCTCCTCAGTATCCTTTTCCTCCTGCCTAGGGTAAACCACTGGCCCCTGCCCCACAAAAGGCCCTGCTGGACCTACCCTGAATGGGGAGAAGTTTTCAAATCTATTGTGGGCACCTGAAGGCATCCTCACTGCAACCACCAACTTTCCTGCAGGCTGATGAGATTCCCATGGAGTCTCTTCTCCCCTCCCCTCTAATCTGTGCTTCCCTCAAGGGCTTTCTCTGGCCTCCCAGTTATTCTCTATTCCCATCTTTTAATGAACCAACATAAAATACCCTCCTCCTCTCTCCCTAGAACTGGCCTATTTCCAGAATTGCTCCAGGAAGCTTCATTGGCCTTAACTCACATTGAAGATGTTATTTTGTTGTTTTAGAATGTTTCAGTCATGCCTGACTCCCTGGAGTCTCTTTTGTCTCTTGGCAAAGTTCCTAGAATTGTTTGCCACCTCCTCCAGCTCATTTTGCATATGAGGAGACTGAAGCAAATAGGATTAAGAGGTTTACTCAGGGTCACACAGCTAATGTTCCAGACTGGATTTCAACTCAGGCCTTCCTAGTACCTATGAAATGTACACCACCTAGTAGATGCTTAATTAATGCTTACTGATTGATTGGCTGTTTAGGCTTCTTGTCCAAGGTGGATATGGAAGTGGATGATGTCTGGCTCCTGCTTAATCTAAGGATCAAGAACCTTGGTGCTGGGGCCCCTTTCTGTCTCTGCCCAGCTTTACTTCTCAGTATGCTGTGATCAGCAACTGGGGGTCCAGAGCCCCAGAATTGTGACTCTCATGATTTATGAAGTGGAACTTGCTTCTCATTTCCTCTAACCTCTCCCAATGAATGAATTGTAATAAGTGAGTAATTTTCATTTCTACCTTAGTTATGAGAAGTGAGGAAAGGAGTCTATGTCTTACAGAATAATAGCTAGGGAGGCTGAAGGAAAAAGTATAAAGTGCATTGATGTATAATCAGAAGCCATGTACTGAGGAATGTAGGTTTACAAGATAAAGAACAAACTAATTTACAACTATGAGGAATATGGATTTACTGGATTTAAATTGAATTAATTTCCATCTAACTGAATAAAAGGACTCCCTCTATAAAGAAATCCACTTGGAATATTAAGTATGACAGTTACACATGTTGAGACAACTCAGTCTGCTCAAAACCCAGTCTTGATTCAGAAAGGCACCCTTCCTTGAATTGGGTTTTTTTTTAAGACCATAAGAGGTACATTTAACGGGAAAGATGGTCTTAAACATGTAAAGGAAAGTATGAGTAAATTTTAAAAATTACGTTTGTGTGTGTGTGTGTGTGTGTGTGTGTTCCTGTATGTGCAAAAATAATAAATAACATTTGTAGGATTGTGGAACCCAGATTTGAAATGGTTTAGGACTGAATCCTAGCATTATGAAACTATGCTGGTTTGTTGAGTTCTCATGAAGTAAGTAATTTCAGGGGGCAGCTAGGTGACAAAGTGGATAAAGCACCGGCCCTGGAGTCAGGAGTACCTGGGTTCAAATCTGGTCTCAGACACTTAATAATTACCTAACTGTGTGGCCTTGGGCAAGCCACTTAACCCCATTTGCCTTGCAAAAAAAAAACCCTAAAAAAATAAATAAACTAAGGGTGTTAGAGTTCACATTTGTTTACCTCTACTATTTTCTCACCATCTTTATCATATATATTCCTGTGTATGGTAAGGGGGGAAAAACTGTTAATTTCCTTGGAATTCTATCTGACCCATCTTGTATCTGTTTTCCCTGTATATATTCTGACATCTATGTGGAACTCCCAGTGCTGTATTTTCCAAAGATTTCATCATGTTGAAGCCTTTTGTTTGCCTCAGGGAGAGGGAGTCCTGTTAAATTTGGACAGAGTTCACAATCTGTTGTATTCAAGGAATTTCTCTGAAATCCTTCCTTTATATTCATACTACTGTTAGGATGAGTAAGTTTTGCAATCAGTAATAGACCTATAAATATGGGTATACATGGAATCCTTATATATATTGAAGAAGGAAATGTTGTTCCATCAGGCTGTGTGGGCGCCTTGAGTCTTCTTGCCTCGTGTCAAAAGCTTAGAGACCCTGGCTCCCAAAAGGGGAATGGCTGAACAAGTTATGGAATATAAATGTTATGAAATACTATCATTCTATAAGAAACCATGAACTGTGAACTCTAGAGAAGCATGGAATGAGTTACAGGATCTGAAGCTGAGAAAAGGGAACAGAACCAAGGCAGCAATGTATACACATGTATATGCATCCCCAACAATGTTGTGAGATGAAGAACCTTGATGGAAGCAGCTGCTCTCTGGTCCATCTGAATGAACACTGTGTTCACTTTTTAAAAATTTCTCATATGTTTTTCCTTCTATCCCAAGATTTTCTTTCTTTTTCCTTAATCCTAATTCTTCATATCAAAAATGACTAATATGTAAACATGTTAAACATAAATATATTTATACAGCATTCTCTAGACTGCCACTAAGGTGAGAGAGATGAGAAGGGAGGGTGCAAGAAAATTGTGAGATTTTTAAATATAGATGAATGTTGAAAATCTTTATAACAGGGCATATTGGAGAAAATAATATAAAATATCAATAAAAATGATTTGGAGCATTTTTTCTTATGACTATGGAATAGTTTTAATTCCTTTATCTGAAAACTGCATGTTCAGTGCAGAAAACTTCCAGACCCCCCCCCCCCCCACAGGTGAGTGCTGTCTATTCTCAGTCTAAGAGAGCATTTTCTTAGACCTAGAGCATTGTCTACAAGGCTGGCTTTACCCTCCTTATGGGCCATATCTTTTTTTTAATTAATTTTTTTTGTTGCTTTTGTAAGGCAATGGGGTTAAGTGACTTGCCCCAGGTCACACAGCTAGGCAATTATTAAGTGTCTGAGGCAGTACTTAAATTCATGTCCTCCTCTCTCCAGGGGCTGATGCTCTATCAATTGCACCATCTCACTGAACCACTCCTGTGCCACCTAGCTACCCCTATGGGTCATTTCTTTACAAAAATAGATAGGACATTCAATACAGAAGTAATAACATTGCCCAGCTCCCTCCTTCTGTGTTTTAAACCAATTTTTTTTGAAATTTAGTATCTCATGCTTTATCTCCCTGCAGGGACCCCCCTCCCCAAATTTCTACCCCTAACCTGCTTTGTTTTTTTAGTTTTCCTTCATGAAAACTGAGTTGCATGGATGACCCCTTCACTCTTTCCTCTCTATTCTGTAGGGTCATGTGTTTGCTCTCTCCATGCTTATTCATTATTCCCCCCCCCCTTTTACCTCTTTCTCTTCCTTTTTCTCTAGCTCCCTTCCTCTGTCTTCCTCTCTCTGTCTTTATTTCTGTCTGTCTGTCTGTCTGTCTGTCTGTCTCTCTCTCTCTCTCTCCTTGAGCTGCTGGACATACAGGGAGTTTTGGTTAACATCCAGTGACCCCCTGAAATACAACAAGACCCTTGGGCACAAAAAAAGATGCCCAAAAAGTGAATTTTTTTAAAAAACCTGAAGAGCTGGCTTAAAGGGTTCCCAGACCTTTAGCAGGACCATAACCATCACAAAGGCAAATCAGCATCTTCTTTAGGAGTCTGCTATTTAATTAGCATTTGTTAAGCTCCTCCTGCTTGCCTAATTAGAGAAGATTGGGGAGAAAGAGTGAAATTCTGGAATTATTCAGAGTGGGAGGGGGAGGTGGTATTCCAAGACTCCCTTTTTATTGTCCTGGTTCAAATATTTCCCTCTTGCCCTTCACCCTCTTTGGGGTTTTCTTCCCAAAGCTACTGGTGTGGTTAACCATTCCTTTCTCCAATTCATTTGATAGGTGAGGAAACTGAGGCTAATTGGGTGAAATGACTTGTCCAGGGTCTCCCAGCTAAGCATTATCTGGGCCTGGAATTGAACTCACATCCTTCTGACTCCAGGGTCTGCTCTCTTTGCTTTGTACCACCAACTCCCCAAAGAGGTCCCCAGGGCATGTCCAAGACAGAACAGATGGAATGGAATGAGCTTAAGGTCTTCTCCTAATCCACTTTTGATGATCATTGAAGAATTCCTTTGAATTAAATACTATTATCCTTATTTCACAGGTGAGGAAACTGAGGCAAAGAGTGGGTAAGTAAGTTGCCCATGATCACACAGTGTCTGAAGTCACATTTGAACTCAAATCTTCCAGATTCCAGTCTAGGATTCTATTCACTGAATCAGTGCTTTCTTTTAACAAGGAATAATCTGCCCCCACCAAATATAAACAAGCAAACAGGCAAATAAGAAAGTTACTGAACTTTATTTACAATGCCCAGGAGGAGTCTGGGATGGATATGTGTGCAATGACTCTGCACTTCTAACAAGCCACCCAAGCATGATCACAACTCAGGATTTCACCTGGGATCAAACCTTTTTCTCTTCTATTCTGCTTAGGGAAATGTTGAGCCTCGTGAAGATCTTCATCAAGTTAAGAATAAGAATCCAAAGCTAAAGAATTCTTCAAGTCTTAAGTCAAAATCACCTTTTCTAAAAACCTTTTCCATTCCTTAAATAGCCAATGCCTTTTCCCGTGAACTGACACCTTCTGTGTCTTCTCTGTGGGTCCTAGAGAGAGCTGGTCCTACAGTCCAGAAGACCTGAGCTCAAAAGCTGCCCCTCTTGCCCCAACATGGGCCAAGTCACTCAACCTTTGTCTCAGTTTCCTCATCTTCAAGAATGAGGAGCAACAGAATCACTGCTCTCTAGGTTGTTGGGAGCTGAAATCAATCCATCAGTAAATGCTTATTAAGAGCCTACTTTGTCCCAATCACTATGCTGAGCTAGAGGGATTCAGAGACAAAGACCATCCCTGCCTTTGAAGAGTTTACTAATTATTGGATGCCATCTGGTCATGAATGAAGTGAAACAAGGCTGTCCTTGCTCCCAGGCTCTTTAGCATGATGTTTTCAGCCATGTTATCACATGCCTTCACTGAGGATGAACACGACCTCACAGTCAGCTGCCTCACATCTTCAACTTGTAAAGGCTACAAGCCAAGATCAAAGATTAGGGAGGGTTGGTGCAGGATCTTCTGTTTTCAGGTGATGGTGCTTCAGTGCAGCCTCTGAGGCTGAGCTGCAACAACTATGGAAATATTCTCTGCTGATTGTGCTAGTTTTGGTCTAACAATGAAAACCAAGAACACCCAGGAGCTCCATCAGCCCCACAACACTATCCAGATGTTCAATTACTGATTAAAGCCAGTGGTGTCTTTCCAGGGAGGTCCACATGGACTATGAGGTTGACACTCATATTGCCAGAGCTAGCCTGGTATTTAGGAGACTGAAAGAACATGTGAGAGAGAGAAGAGGTGGTAGACTGACCACCAGGCTGAAGGTTTACAGAGCCATTGTGTTGACCTCATTGCTCAATGCCTGTGAGTCCTGTACAGTCTACCAGTGACATGGAAGGAAACTGAACCACTTCCATTTAAATTGTCTTAAGAAGACTGCAGATCCCCTGCCTGGAGAAGGTTCCAGACCCTGAGGTCCTTTCTCAGGTAAATTGCCAACCATTCCAACATTACTGCACAGAATGCAACTACGATGGACTAGACACATTGTTAGGATGCCAGATATACGCTTCCCAAACAAAAGCTATTTTATGGAGAAGTCACCCAAGGCAAGTGGCCACAACGGTGTCAGAAGAAGTGATACTGAGGCACCCTGAAGACCTCATTGAAGGAGATTAGAATTGATTGTACAGCATGTGAGGCCCCTGATCAGGACTGCCCAGCATGGCATGACCTCATCACTGAGGGGGCTGCTCTCTATGAGGAAGGCAGAATGGAAGCAGCTCAAGGAAAACATGATAACTACAAGTATAGAGTCCCCACCCCAAGAGTTTCCATGGATTATTCGTATCTGAACTGTGGTAGAGCATTCCAAGCTGGTATTGGTCTGATCAATCACAGACAGACACACTGCTATTTGTCTCAAACATGGCAATGTTATCTTGGTCTTCTTGGATAACAATGGACAACAACCAACCAATTTATTGGAGGCTCATCATGTAAACACATACAAAAGTGAGTCATATACTGGGTAACCAGGAAATAAACAACAGAGAAGGCACTAAAAGGAAGAGACATTGGGGAAGTCTTTCTAAAGGAGGTAAATTTTAGTTTGAACTTCAGAGAAACAGGACAGTCTTGAATCAGACCAAACCATATACAACCTGTTGCCATAGTCTGAGTGAGGTGAGAAGGGTCTGCACTATCAAGACTTGAACATCAGTGGAGGGGCAGCTAGGTGTCACAGTAGATAGAGCACTGGCCCTGGAGTCAGGAGTACCTGAGTTCTAATCCAACTTTAGACACTTAATATTTACTTGGCTGTGGGATCACAGTGAAGTCTCTTAACACCCCTACCTTGAAAAAAAAATCAGTGACGAAAACCAGATATATTTCAGAGATATTGAGAAAATTTACATGGTAGAATGAGAAGATTGAAGGACAACACCTTGCTTAGGAGCCTGGGTGCCTGGAGTATGGTGTGGTCCTTGACCAGAATAGGGACCAGAAGGGGAAATAAAATGAGTTCATTTGGACATATGTTGAATGTAAGACATCTTGAACTGACCTTGTAGTTCAGGTTGTCGAAAAGGCACTTGAAAGCAAAAGGGGCTCAACTTGAATTGTCTCAGCTTTTAAATAAGAGGTACGTGAATAAAAGTGATTGGGTGGAATTATCAATAGTCAATAATTTCTTAAATGGCATTTGTGAACCAAAATTTTCATTAAGAACTAGGCACAACCATATAGACAGATATAGTTAGTCCATAGCCTCAAGAAACTGACATTCTAGCCGTGAAAAAGAACAGCCCCCAAAATGCAGAAGATGGAGGGGAGGAGAAAGTGTCTAATTGGAGGGGAGGATAGAGAAGTGAGTCGGAGAAGGTTCCCACATGCTAAAGCCAGGTAAGAAATGAAATGCTATCTGAGTTGAGCTTCCTTCTAAAATGGAGGTAGGGAATCACAATCTAGCCTCAGGGTGATGAATGATATAGGAGGAAAGAAGTTGGAAATGGCTTCTCTTGGCATTAGAGATCAATCTGGAATCAATTGCTAATCAATAAAAAGTGACTTCCATCCTATATTGAATGAACATATTGTGTGTATATATACTCTGCAAAGAAGAACAGTGAATCAAGAGACCCTAATGTAAATGACAAGCTTGTAAAGTCTCAGGGATCTCCCAAAGTGTGAATGGATTAATATATTTGTTTCTGTTCAGTGGTTACTTTATAGAAATAAAGGAAGTTAAAGACAAAATATTGGTTCCAAATAGAGCGTAAATTATTTTAAAGAAAAGTGAAAGAACTTTTCCTGTCCCCATGGTGATCATTCTTATTTCTATATAAACATCCAAATTAATGAAAATTAATCATTAGTAAAATAAAGCAAAAATAAGCCATGGCATAAGATTTTGTTCTTTGGCACATCACCCGCAGAGCCTCTTTAAGCCCTTAATATAACGATATAACTTCTATCTTTTCGTGGAAATGGACTCATACTACCCCAATGCAGATTGTAGTTATGGACCCCTAAGAATCCTCTTCATAATATGATAAAAGTGACCAAGCTGCCTAAATTGAATTACTTATTCAATGCCATACAAATCAAGCTATCAAAAATGACTTTATTGAGCTAGAAATATTAGTGATGAAATTCATATGGAGGAACAAAAGGTCAGGAATGTCGAGAATTCATGAAAAAAAAATTGCAAAGAAATCTACTGTGTGACAAGCCCAAAGACTTCAGCTTCAAGGATAAGAACTCACTGATAAAAACTGAGGTATACATCAACCTCTCACAACCTCTCACAACCTGTACCAAGATAAGGTTGAAATGGGTACTGGATTTAGACAAGAAAGGTGACACTAAGCCAATTGGGATAACAAAGAATACTTTATCTTTCTGTTCTATGGAAAGGGGAGCAGTTTATGATCAAAGAAGAGAGAAAACATTATAGAATGCAAAATAGATCATTTGGATTACATCAAATTGAAAAGTTTTTGTGCAAGTAACATCAGTACAACCTATATTAAAACAAATGTAGTAAGTTGGGAAAGAATTTTTAATGCTACTGCTCCTTATAAAGGACTCATTTCTAAAATTTATAGATAACTGAGTCAAATTCATTTGAATACAAACCATTCCCCAATTGATCAATAGTCAAAGGACATGAGTAGGCAGTTCTCAGATGAAGATAACACTCTCTACGATTATTTGGAAAAATCCTCTAAATCATTGATTGATTAGAGAAATGCAAACTAAAATGAGGTACTACTTCTCATGCATCAAATTGGCTAATGTGATTAAACAGTTAAAGGATTCCTGTTGGATGGGATGTGTGACAAGTGAATACTAATGCATTGTTGGTGGAGTTGTGAACTGATCCAACTTTTCAAGAGAGCAATGCTCAAAGACAGATCTAATGGATGTGTGATGGAAAATTCTATCCACTTCCAGAGAAGGAACTGTGGGGCCTTCATACACACCAAATTTTATTATTTTTAATTTTTTAAATTTTTTATGTATTTTGATTTTTCCCCCTTGTGTTTTTTCCTTCCATTTTTGATTTGATTTCTTTCCCAGCATGATTAATATGGATATATGTTTAACATAATTACACAAGTATAACCTATATTAGATTGGGAGGGAGGGAGAAAAATGTGAAATTCAAAACCTTAGGAAAAAAAATCATTGTTGAAAGCCATCTTTGCTTGTAGTTGCCAAAATAAATAAATAAATAAATTATAAAAACAATCATTTTGGGGCAGCTACATGGCTCATTGGATAGAGCACTAGCCCTCAGTCAAGAGGACCTGACTTCATGTCCGGCCTCAGACACTTAATAATTTACTTGCTGTGTGATCTTGGCCAATTCTCTTAACCCTATTGCCTTGCAAAAATCCAAAAAAAAAAAAAAAAAAGAAAAGCAAACTAATCCTACTCATGTTTTCATCTTGTGCAGGGTTTCTCAGTTTGAGGAAAATAACTTGATTTTTTTTTTCTCTCTAGCAACCAAAACACATCACTTATAGTTTCTCATGAACTCTTTTTTGGAAAATTTTGTTTATTTAAGGCAATAGGGTTAAGTGACTTGCCCAGGGTCACACACCTAGGCAATTGTTAAGTGTCTGAGGTCACATTTGAACTCAGGTCCTCCTAATTCCAGGGCCATTGCTCTATTCACTGCTCCACCTTAACTATCCCTCACAAGGTATTCATGGAATTTTCTTAATCATTTCCGACAGTTTTTATTCCTTCAGAAATCCTCATATCTTTCTGAAAGAACATATCACTTTACTTCTTCTAAAGAGATTAACATTCCATAGAAGAATATTTCCCAATTTTATTTCAATTAAAAATTGCTTTTTCCAGTGCTCCCTTGGGTAGTTCCCTGTGCTGGCTCTGATTCTTATAAAGGGTGTGACCTTTGGGCAATTTCCTCTCTTTGCTTCAGTTTCCTTCTGTACATTGATGAGCATTGACCTGGATCAATTCTGAAGCCTGTCTCAACTCTTAAGTTCTCTGCATGTGGATGTTTTAGGAGGTGGTGACATTCACAGATGTGGCTGTGGACTTCACCCCAGAGGAGTGGAACCTGTTGGACAATTCTCAGAAGCAGCTGCACAAGGACATCATGCTAGAGAATGCTCAGAACTTTCTTTTCCTGGGTAAGGACCATTCCCCAGGTAACTGGGAATATTCCATTAAAAGTAGTGAACTCAACTCCCTCCCTATAGGGAGGTTTGGGCCATTGATCACCTCTTAGAAAGGCCAAAGTGATGGCCTCCTGAATCCAAGAGAATAGGTTCTCCTGCTCTCTCGCTTTCCTAGACCTTTGTTCCATGTGATAGGGAGCTAGACACAATTCTTCAAAGTCTCCAAACATTGATCCTACAGCTTCTCCTTGAAGATGGGCAGTGAGGGGGACCCCCTTCCTCCCAAGGCTGCCCTTCCTCTTTGGGAAGTGTTTGGTTATTAGACTAGGGTTTCTTGGTGTTAATCAGATTTCTAGCAAAGGAAGAGTAGAGATGCAGGGAAAGAAAGGAAAGGGAATAAATATTTATAGACATCTGCTTGGACCCAGACCTTATAAGAAGAACTTTCTTCATGCATGTTATCCCACTCAATCCTCACAATTATTTTTTGGTTTGGGTTTCTGTTATTATCCCATCTTACAATTGAGGAAATTGAGGCAACTAGATTAAGGGAGTAATTCATGGGTCAGTACAAGTCTGAGGTCAGGTGTTCCTGACTCCAGCCCAGTATGCTCCTGTCTCATTGCAATGACTCTAATTTCTAGGCCATGGAAGCTATGAAATGTGAACATCCTTCTATGAAGGAGACAAGCAAAGTTGGAATTTTCTGATTCCAAATTATTTGCAATAATGTGGCTCTTCTTTGCATCACCCTCCCCTTCCCTAATAAGGATTAATTGCAAACGTTTCCATCCTCATGCCTAATTTATTCCCCCTACCTAGGATTTCCAGTTTCCAGAGAAGATTTGATCCCCTGCTTGGAGCAAGAGGGTCTAAGGACCTCCTGTCCAGGTGAGTGAGGAGTGAGGGGTGTAGTTTGGATACCAGGAGGCTTCTGGACATGTCAGGAAGACCTGACTTGTCATTTCTTTTCAGACACTTTTCAGCAGTGGGATCCTGGGTAAGGATCTTTGAGTTCCAGTATCCTCATTTGTAATATGAGAGGGGTTGTATTCCCTGGAATTTCAGTTCCCTTCTTTTAAAAGCTTTTTTCCAGTTACTCACAAAGATAGTTTTTCAAAATTCATCCTTTTGTAAGTTCTTGAGGTCCACATTTTTCTTCCTCCATCCCTTTCCACCCTGCTCCCTAAAGCAATGAGCAATCTGATAATGGTTTTACAAGTACATGTTAACATGTTTCCATAGTATTTTCCATTAGCACTGGGGGGGGGGGAACCCATGATAAAGGCAGAAAAACCATAAAGGAAGTTTGAAAAACTGATGCGAGTATTCTTTGCTCTACATTCAGTCTTCATATTTTTTCCTCTGATTCTGGACAGCATTTTCCATCACAGGCCTTTGAAGATTGTGAAGAGCTAAGTTCATCATAATTGGTCTTCTTGTAGTGTTTCTGTTAAAATGTACAGTGTTATCCTGGTTCTTTTAGTTTTCTTCTTTTTTCTTTTCTCAAGACAATGGGGTTGTGACTTGCTCACAGTCACATAGGTAGGTGTCTAAGGCCAGATTTGAACTCAGGTCCTCCTGACACCAGGGCTGATGCTCTATCTATTATTCTACCCAACTCCCCTTCAACTTTTCTTCTAGTGATGCTTCAGTGATCCTATTAGAGGTCTTTGTTGGGAATTTGGGGGCATGAAGCTCTCCTTCAACTCTCTGGAGAGGGCTGAGGCTGTCAAATATGAGTTCTAAGTCAATATGAATCTACTAAGTGCCAACTGGATATAAGCAAGTACAAGGCTCATCTTCTGAAAACACAAGGCTTTCTGGTACCCCACAGTTTGGTGAGAAAGACATCATGGACACAACTGCTATTGCAGCCCATCAAGACAAGGTGGGCAGCCACTAAGGTTAAAGAAGACTGGAACAGTCTTAAGGCAACAGATCTGTGGTACTTCAGAAAAGCCCAGGTAAGAGTTCTAGGCAGGAGCACCAGGCAGGGACAACCCACACTGTTGGAGCAACAAAGAGGCTTCTACCCCACTGCATCCTGGCCTATGTGGAGGGTAAGACAGGTGAAAGACTAAAAAGGGACGAAGAGGCAGAAGATGAAGAGCCAATACCAGAATTTTATCTCTGGTCTTCAAGTCCCTGGAATTAAGTAGGGAGTGTCATGGTCAGGCAAAGAACTTGATGGAGGATTGAGTGACCTAGGAAGAGATGTGAGTCAGTTCTTTTAATACCTCAAACATGAGGTCATTTGGACCCCCAATCAAAAAAGGGGCAATGATGGTGGAGAAAGGGAAGTATTTGAACAAGGTTATAAAGGTGGAATTACCAGCTACAATGTTGGGGCAGGGGTCTGGGAATGATAATGAGGAGTAGATGACACCTAATTTGGCCCATGAATGATTGTGAGGTTTTTGTCCTGTATAGTAGTAGCAAAGCAAGATTACAGGAACTTTGAGTTCTTTGGGAAGGGTGGGAAAGAATAAATGAGGAATCCCAAGAGAAAGTAATATCCAAGAAACTTAGATAAAACAAAAAAGCATCAAGAAAAAGTGGATGATTGACAGTCTCCAAGGCTGCAAAAAGGTCCATGAGATAATATATAAGCATCAGAATAAATGATTAGAAAAGTGGATCTAACTGAAAATTATGATAGGACAAGGGAAAAAAAGGAGGTTTATTTTTCGGGGTATCATAAAATTTACAAAGAATGACCATCAGATAAAGCATCAAAACTGGTCCTTTTGGAACCGTTGGGCATTTACCTGAACACAAGAAAATAGCATTGTCAGCAACCAAATGCTCTTCATTCAAAGTAAAATAAAAGGGCAACATCTGTCCAGTGCAGGGGCCACAGAGTACTCCTTCACCAGGTTGGAATTCTACTCTCTGGTGCTGACATTTTGGGTCAAGTCACTCGGTCAGTCAGAAGTCATGACCTGCAGTGAAACACATAATGACAAGGTGGCGCCGCAGTTGTCTCACGTTTGTGGTGAGGACCCATTGCAGTTGTCTGTGGAACGTTTTGTTCATTAAATTGCCTTATGTGTAAGTTTATAGTATTTTCAAATGATTGATTCTGCTCATTTAAGTTTGAGGTCTTTTTCTTTTAACTGGGGAAACTATCTGCCAGGAGGAAGAGGATATCCTCGAGTGTGTGTGTGTGTGTGTGTGTGTGTGTGTGTGTTTACATCAGATGCAGAGACCAAGTGTGATGAGATGACTGCAAATCTGAAAATGACCTCTTGGAATGACTTTACTGCTTCTGGTGAAGAGAGGACTCATCTTGGTAACCATGAGCTTATCCACACTATAGAGAAACAATATGAATATACTCAATATGGAAAGACTTGTCAAAGAAGTGACAGTTTCACTGAACATCAGAAAATCCACACTGAGTATAATCAATGTGGAAAGACTTCCCTTCCTAGCTCCAAACTTGCTATACATGAGAAAATCAACACTAGAGAGAAACCTTATCAATGTAATTAGTGTGGAAAGACTTTCACATGGAGCTCCACTCTTATGGTCCATCAGAGAATCCACACTGGGGACAAGCCTTACCAATGTAATCAGTGTGGAAAGTCTTTCAGAGAACGCTCCTCTCTTATTTATCATCAGAGAATCCACACTGGGGAGAAACCATATGAATGTAATCACTGTCGAAAGACTTTCACATGGAGCTCCCATCTGACTGTACATCAGAGAATCCACACTGGCGAGAAGCCTTATGAATGTAATCAGTGTGGAAAGACTTTCACACGGAGCTCCCATCTTGCTGTACATCATAGAATCCACACTGGGGTGAATGAACATTGGTGAAAAACCTGAGAACTATCGATTACATTCCAAAGCTTTTAATATACACATTCATCTTATTTGACATCAGAGAATCTGCACTGGAGAGTATCTTTATGAGTGGGGTTTGTATGTAAAGCTTTTACTAAACACTTCCACCTTGCCAAAAAACTGGGACAATTCCTGGGACAATTTCTGGGTATTCATTTCATTCATGGATAACAAAATGTTAGTATAACAAAAATTATTGATGGAATGGTAATTTTTTCTCTCTTGGAAATGAAAGATGACTCATGGAAGCCTCCCAGTACTTATATGGCCATAGATTAGTGGATGTTCTCAAAAGGTGGTGATCAATTTTGACAGGTTCAAAGTTTATGAGAATGACTATTCTAACTAGGGTTTGGGAGGCTTCACACATCACTCATTCTAGACAATGAAATTTATATCCAGACCATTCCTGAATAGGGCAAACTAGACAAAAGAGGAAATCCACTTCCCCTTGAACCTGTCTGACTAAAACACAATGGACGAGAATTCACCTAGACTAAAATCTCTTTACCTTTTAGTTCTGATCTACAGTTTTCAAGTTGGGGAAAGCTTGTCCCAAGATTTCATCTCATCATCAGCCCTACCTTAAAGACTGACTGAATAATTTAAGGGGGCTGATTTCTTAATGAGGAAATGAAAATGTGAAGAGAAGTTTAGCCCTAAGTCAGTAATTGCTTATTAATATATGAAAACAATAATCATTTCTCTCCTATCAGAGAATTCATTCTGGAGGATAAACCTCATTGATATCATCACTATGGAAAATCATCAGACTAACGTCTTCCCTTATTTCCCATTACAGAATTCACATGAGATAGAAATCCTACTCCTGTAATGAATGTGGAAAAGCATATAAATGGAGATCAAAGTTTATTAGTCATCAAAAGAACAAGTTCCACATGGATGCTGTTGGAAAGACCATCAGCCTAAGATCATCTCTTTCCATCAAGGATGATTCATGGAGAAAAGACATAAAGCACTTAATGAGGTCCCAAATTCTCTGGAAGATGGAGGTCACTAGACATCAAAGTAGACACACTAAAGAGTACTCTTTTAAAAGTCAGAATTCTGGGAAGGCCTTCACCCAAATCTTATAACTGTATATACATTGGAGAAGACTTCCTGAGGTTAACATTTATGGATCTGATTAATGAGGAAAGGCCTGTCCCTTCAACATAGACTTCATTGGATATCACATATCACATCCAAAGCAAGAAGTCCTAAAAATGGATTGAACTGTTTTTCTGAAATCATAAGGTTTCTCACAGCTCTCCTAAAATATTCCATGGCTCTCTAGGATGGAGCCTGTCACTGACTCACTCATTTGATGACTCTTCCTGCCACCATGATTAAACAGAGCTTTTATGTTCACCCTCCAAGCTGTCCTATGTTGGTAATCTCCTTCATTGTTCCAAAATTAGTTTTGAGGTCTTACTGCAAGGGTGTCTGAAAGGGAATTTGGGAAAACCAAATTAGTGCCTCAAGTAGCCATTGTGGCTCTGGAAGTCCTCATGCCCATTTTTTGGACTGGATCTATTCCTTTGATATCTCATTTTCTTGAAAAGGTCTCTTATCTTTTCCATTTTCTTTTCTTCCATTTTTCTTCATTGCTCATTTAAGAATTCTCTCCTTGGTATTCTCTGGAATTCAGTTGGGTATATCTTCTCCCTCTCTTTTGTACCCTTCCCTTTTCTTCTTTCCTCTGCTATTTGTAATCTCTCGTCAGACCACCATTTTGCTTTCTTTCTCTTCTTTTTCTTTGAAATAGCTTCTGTAGCTTCTTCCTGTAGAATATTTTCTAGAAGTGATAATTCTTCAGGTATACTATCTACCAATTCTAATCCCTTGAATCTTTTCATCACTTCTACTTCCTATTCTTAAGCAATGTTATTTAGATCATATCTTTTAGAGTCTGATGGTTTTCCTTTTTTCAATTTGAGTCTGAAATTTGAAATAAGACTGTCAACCAGTTCCAGATTTTTGCTGATTGTATACAACCTTCTCCATCTCTGACTTTTTCCCCTGGAAGATAGACTTTGGTCTGTTTGGCTTCAGTGGGTAGAAGACAGACTTGTTACTGTGCTGTTGAATGGTTTGCCTTGGATTCAAACCTGTCTTGACTATACAGTGGACAAATCTTGCTGGATATAAAACTTATGGATCTAAATATCAAAGTTGGCCCTCTTGCTCTACTATGGATTTCATTCAATTTCCCATTATAATAGAACTCATTAATCATCCCAAATTTCACACTTTGTAGGAACCCCTGAAACTGTAGGGGGTTTTCCCCTTGAAATCCCGATGTTTCTCATTACTCTTCAAAAATAATCCTTTGAATTCACTTATTGTCATTTCTTCGGCTATTCACCAATTAATGTTCTAGTTATAAGTATAACTGCTTAGTCTGAAGTGTTAGCTGGATAAAGTATTTTCTATGTAAGATAATTTGAAAAATATATGCAGTTGTAGTGTCATGTGATTGGAAGCAAGATTTTGTTTCAAATCTGTTTTGTCAAAACAATAGGTTTTGTCTTAAATCTGTAATATTGTTTTTATGTTTCAGGTTTTTCTTTACCTTTTTGCAAGGCAGATGGGGTTAAGTGGCTTGCCCAAGGCCACATAGCTAGGCAATTATTAAGTGGCTGAAGCCAGATTGGAACTCAGGTACTCCTGACTCCAGGGCCAGTGCTCTAATGCACTGCACCACCTAGCTGCCCCTTTTCTTTGTGATTTTTGGAGGTATTTATGAGAAATGTTGTCAATTTAAAAAATGATTAGTTAGAATGACGCCATTGTCTTCTTAGGAAATCAATTCCTGTCTTTTTTTTAAATTAATTAATGTATTTTTATTTTTTTCCATTTACATGCAAAGACAATTTTCAGTATTCATCCTTTTGTAAGCTTTTGGGTTCCACATTTGTCTACCACCCTCCCTTCCCTGTGGCATTGAGCAATCTCATGTAGGTTGTATACCTACAATCATGTTTAAAATATTTCCTTATTGATGATGATCTCTGTCCTTGTTTCTTGAAAAAGACTATGACATTAGGGAGGTGAGGCCATGACAAACACATGAACTGTATTTGAGTGGGGGGATGGGGGGGCTGTGCTAAGTCACCCATCTCACTTTTTCCCCAGAGCCATCTGGATCCACTGACCACTTATGAATCTGGGTGACTGGAGATGTCCTTGGATGCTGGGCAATCAGTGTTAAGTGACTTGCCCAAGGTCATGTAGCTTAGTAAGTGTCAAATATCTTGAGGTCAGAATTAAACTCCCATTCTCCTCAGTGCTCTCACTACTGCCCATATTAATCATATTGTGAAATCAGAACTGGGGGGGGGTATGAAAAAAGAAATTAAAAGAACAAAATATACTTAACTTTGCATTCATAGTTTTTTCTTTGGATCTATATACATGGAATTTTCCATAACAGTTTGTCCTTTATCACTTAACTGCTGGGGAAAAATGGGGCCAACAGAGGTCATCATCACCCAGTGTTGCTGTTAATGTATACAGTGGTTCTGCTCCCTTCACTCAGCCTCAGTTCATGCAGGTCTTTCCAGGCTTTTCTGAAGTCCAGCCACTCCTGGAAATCCACTCCTCTTTTCATCTGGATGCTGTGATTTGAACAATCAAACTGGTAGAGAATGTGGTTCTAAATTTTAAAAATTGCTAAATAACTGGATGTATTTTGCTTTAAAAAAATAAATAATAATAATAATAAAATAATAATAATAATAACTTACTGTTTGGAAAAGAAACAAAAATCTCTAAATTCTCATCTGGGAAGTTCTTCAGAAATTAACCAAATGCTTTGGGAACCTTCTCTTCGGGCAAGCTCATAAAATCTGATCAGAAGTAGCTCAAAGAAAAAAAACATAGCTCAAGATGCTCACGCTTAGAGATTCCACCCCAGGTGTTTGCATGAATTTTGGTGCACAACCCGAAAGAGTATTCCAAGCTTATATTGGTCTAATCAGCACAGACACATTGCAACTTGTCTTTAATGTCATTTTGGTCCTCCAGAAAGGACAACCACCAGTTTTTATAAGGCTTTTCTCCTTTGACATTGTCTCATGGTAACAGCCAAAATACAAACTGGAAATATAGCTTAGCACATTTCCATTAAATCTCATTGCAAATACTCTTTATTAAATTATCTAATATTGAATCGGACTTATGCTCCAGGCACAGTGTGTCTTAATATCAATGCCATTTCAGAGGGAAACAAACCTTTCTTCAGTCTGCATTTTCTCTTTTGACTAAGAAAAATAACTAGGAAAAGGAATCCAGTCCCACAAGCCCATGGTTAATGGAGACAACCTTCCTTCCTAGCAGTGAGGCCACAAGGTCTCTTGGTGATGAGAGACCTCTCCATTGTCCTGTACCAGAGACATCTGCTGTTTTGCATCGTTACTCATTGAGCTACTTCCTTCATCTTTACCTTAATGTGATCATTGCATTTGGAAAATAGTTACTGCAATTGGTTCTCCAGGTTCTCCTCATTTCTCTCCTCGTCAGTTCATGTAAGATGAAAGGGAGCAAACAAGATAAGAAAATAACAGAAGCAAGTGGATGCAGTGACTGAGAACTGGATAAACCAAGAAAATAAACATGCAGGGGAAGAATTTCCCTTTGGACAAAGATGTGGATGGCAAAACTAGAAAGTGGTTTTGGTAGAAATCAGGTTTAAACTCCCAGCCTCTAACAGGTAGCTGAAAACAGGATACTGATAACTGATTATTGTTCGCCTGTTTCAATCATATCCAATTCTTCATGTTTCCTTTTGGAGTTTTCTTGGCAGTGATTCCAGAATAGTTTGCCATGTCCTCTTTCTCGTTTTACAGATGAGAAAACTGAGACAAACTGGGTGTTTGTCTGAGACTAAGAGTTGAGCTCAGGAAGATAAACTTTTTAGCTTCAGGCCCTCCATTCTCTTCCCTGCATCACCTAGATTCAAGAAAGCTACCAAATGGGATGACTTGGTGGCACAGTGGATAGGGCACTAGCCCTGGAGTCAAGATGACCTGAGTTCATATCTGGCTTCAGACACTTAATAATGACCTAGCTGTGTGACCTTGGGCAATTCTCTTAATCCCAATGCCTTGCAAAAATCCAAAATTAAACAAAAAAAGATTCCCCATGTTTTCATCTTGTTCAAATTTTTTCACTATGAGGAAAATGATTTTTTTTCTCCAGTGACCACAGGAAATCTTTTAACCCCACAGAATTCAGCATTGCTTGAGCTTCTCAGAAACTCTTTCTTTGAAGATGTCATTTATTTATTTAAGGCTATGGGATTAAGTGATTTACCCAAGGTCACACAGCTACATAATTATTAAGTGTCTAAGGTCAAGTTTGAACTTGGGTACTCCTGAGTCCAGTGCCAGTGCTCTATTCACTGCACCACCTAGCTACCCCTCACAAACTCTTCATGGAATTTCCTTAATCTATCATTTCTGACAGTTCTTGGTTTTCCTCCAGAAATCCTCCTGTCTTTCTGAGAGAACACATCACTTTCCTTCTAAAGAAATTAGCATTCCATAGAAGAATATTTCCCAATTTTATTTCAGTTCAAAATTGCTTTTTCCAATGCTCCCTTGGACTTTTCAAGATTGTAGTTTCCTGTGCTGGTTCTGAGTCTTATAAAGGGTGTGACCTTTGGGCAATTTCCTCTCTTTGCTTCAGTTTCTTTCTGTGCACTGATGAGCATTAACCTGGATCAATTCTGAAGCCTGTCACAACTCTAAATTCTCTGCATGTGGATGTTTTAGGATATGGTGGCATTCAAGGATGTTGCTGTGGACTTCACCCCAGAAGGGTGTGGACAATGCTCAAAACCAACTGCACAATGACATAAGGCTGGAGAATGCTCAAAACTGGCTTTTCTTGGGTAAGGCCCATTCCCCAGGTAACTGGGAATCTTCCATTTAAAAAAGTGACCTCAACTCTCTCCCTAGAGGGAGGTTTGGGCCATTTATCACCTCTCAGCCCTGACTACCTCTCAGTGCTAATCACCTCTCAGCACTGTCCACCTCTCATCATTGTCCACTTCAGCACTGACACACCTCTCAGCAATGACCACCTCTCATCACTGACCACCCCTCAGCACTGTTCACCTCTGGGTGCTGTCTGGGGAGCGGATGTGTCATTGCTCTCATACTTTTTAGTATGATGATTTCAACCATATTATCAAATACTTTCATTTGGAGGATGAAGGGGCCTCAAGGTCACTTACCACACTGATGGAAAATTTGTGAAAATGAAAAGGCTAGAAGACCAGATCAAGTTGGTACATGATCTTCTGTTTGCATGTGATTGTGCCTTCAGTGCAGCCTCTGAAGCTGAGATGCAACAAAGTGTGGATCATTTCTCTGCTGCTTCTGCTAATTTTGGTCTATGAACACCAAGAAAACACAGGTGCTTCATCAGCCTGCACAACACCATCCATATGTGGAATCATCGATTACAGCAAATGAAGCTTTGAATACTATGGACAAATTCACTTACCTTGGCAGTGTCCTTTCCAAGGATGTTCACATTGACAATAAGGTTGACATTTGGATTGCCAGAGGGAGAGTCTAGGTATTAGATATCTGTAAGTATTAGACTGACTACCAAATTGAAGGTCTACATCAGGAAGTTAAGTCTCTTCCATTTAAGATGTCTTAGAAAGATTCTGAAGATCACCAGCAAGAGAAGATACCAGACACTGGGGTCCTTTCTCAAGCTAAACTGTATCGCATTCCAACATTAGTAGAGAGATTGCAACTATGATGGACTGGATACATTGTTAGAATGCCAGATGTACACTTGCCAAAGAAACTTTTTTTTGAATAATTTTTTATTTATTTTCATCCATGTTCACATATATCTTTTTAATTTACAAAATATCTTTCCAACCTCCTTTCCCATGCCCTACCCTCAGTGGTGAACAGTTAGGTCAGCATTTTACATATATATTTTGTTAGATGTATTTACAATTCAGTAATTTTCAGTGTGAGGAATTAGAATTAAGTGAAAAAAGATACATGAGATAATTTTTATAAGGTGTTCATCGGATTCAGAAGGATGGTTTCTTTGTGTGTGTGTGTGTGTGTGTGTGTGTGTGTGTGTGTGTGTGTGTTTGTGTTTTTTGTTTTACTTCGTCTGGATGGCTACAATATTGTCCTTAGCCCATCTAATGCAGTTGTCTGAACTCTCTGGACTGCTGCTTCCATCAGGGTTGATCATCGCATAATGTTCTTGATGTGTACATTGTTCTCTTGACTCTATTCCTTTCTCTCAGCATCAGATCCTGCAAGTCATTCCATGCTTCTCTAGAGTTTGACTATTCATGGTTTCTAATAGAACAAAAGTATGCCATAGTATTCATGTACCATAACTTAATTAGCCATTCCCCAATCACTGGGCCTCACCTCAATTTCCAGTTCTTTGGCTCTACAAAAAGAGCTGCTGTGCATATTTTGGAACACGTAGGACTTTTTCCCTGCTTTATAATTTCAAAGAAACTATTTCATAGAGAACTCTCACATGGCAAGCACACATGGGGAGATCAGAAGAAGGGATACTGAGACACCCTGAATGTCTCCATGAAGAACTTTAAACTTGATTGAACAGCATGGGAAACTGACACAGGACCTCCCAGCTTGACACACCGTCATCAGTGAGGGGGCTGCACTCTATGAGGAGGGCAGAACTGAAGCAGCTCAAAGGATATGTTACATCTGTAAGTTTAGAGTACCCACCCCAGGTGTTCACATGAACTATTTGTGCCCATCTCTGGTAGAGCATTCGGAGCACGTATTGATCTTATCAGTCACTGTAGGTCACACTGTAATTTGTCTCAAACATAGTGATGACATTTCAGTCTAATTCATTGAGCTCATTTGATTATAGTAAGGTAATCATATTATAATTTAAAAATATATAATGTAATATATAATTTAAGATGCTAAAGTATGATATGTGTTATGATGCAAATAATGTTACAAGGTAATTTGATATGGTAAAATGCATTATAATAATATAATAAAGCACATGGTAACATGATCAACCAAACTCATGAAGCATAAGCTAATATAATATAAATTTAGAACTTTTAATCTCTTCATATTTTACATTAGGAGAATTTTTTCTTTATATAATGATTCATTTGTTTATATTTCTTTCCCCAATTAGGATTTTTAAAAAAACTCTGTCTCATTAAAGATACAACTTTGGTCTTTCAATTATTTTCACTTAGACATGTTAAAGCATTCTTTTTCCCAAAGGCTTCCTACACTTCCCTTCCAAGCACCTGAACCAGTTCTGACAGTTTCCAAGGATTTTAGCATTTTAATTTTATCATCTCTTTATTTTTTTTTTGTTTTGTTTTGGTGGGGTTTTTTTTTTAGATTTTTCAAGGCAATGGAGTTAAGTGGCTTGCCCAAGGCCACACAGCTAGGCAATTATTAAGCGTTTGAGGTCAGATTTGAACTCAGGTACTCCTGACTCCAAGGCCGGTGCTCTATCCACTACACCACCTAGCCACCCCTCCTCTCTGTATTTTTAATAAAATGATGTTTATTATCTTCATGAAATCTTTTTCCTTTATTGTTAAAGCTTTAATGGAAACGTTGTCTTTCTACTAGTTTATTCCTTTTCCAGTCCTCATTTTCTGCACAGAATCACAACTCTTAATGTCCATATTTTGATTCTCCTCTTTGAATATATTGCTCTGTTATTTTCTTTTAGAGTTTGACCAACTGGTCATTTTTAATTATGACACACTTTCAAAATCATGAATTCTTCCAGGAGATAGAGGTCTAACATTCTAGAATATGATGGAAAACTTCTTCATTTTCTTATTATGTGTTTCTTCATCTTTATATATCCTGCCACTCTTATGCTCACTTCCTTCCTATTTTTCATGATGCTGATGATTAAGTGATGATTGCTTGGTGGTGGTGGAGATGTTGTTGCAGATAAATGATCATAAAATGATAATAAAAATCTTTTCAGGTTAGGAAGGAATTGCCTCTGGCCAGTAAGTTACCAATAAAGTCACTGATTTAAAAGTCAAACCACATTAAAATGGAAACTTGAGTCATTAAAACAGTTCTCACTATCTGATATTGGTAGAGAATGTTCCTTTATATTTGACAATGTATTTATATTGTAAGTTCGTGAACTCTCAGTTGTCCATGGGAACTTTTCAGTCTTACCCATTTTTATCCTTGAGTTTACAGAAAACATGATTTAACTCATTTGTTTTGCTTTTCTTCCTAATGCTTTATGGAATCTTTGGACATTCACTTTCTTTTTGGAATGGAACAGATTGAGGAAAATGAGGTAAAGAGGGTTAAGTGACATGCCCAGTACCCCATAGCATGATTCAGAAAAAATTTTAAAAACACATTTTAGAAAGAAAGGATTGTTTACTTTTCATTCATCACATTTTAATTTTGGTGTCTTGGTCCAGTGGTTTTCCCTTAAGTGAAACAGATCATTTTGTGGTGTATATTTACTTAGAAAATGAAAAATGTACATGACAAATGTTGTATGGTATTTTTACATCTTTGGCTAAAGGTTTTATCTGGTTACACTCAAGATTTTTTCAGGTCTTCTCTCCTGAAGAGTAAAGAAAGTGGAAATGATTTTCATATATTGCAAACAGTAATTGCTGTGGAGACATCTGTGAGGTTGTGTGAATTAGAGAACATGTTCAGCCCTCCATCTTGAGCAAGAAGTCCTTCATGGTCCCTATATTATTGCCATACATGAGTCATGAAATAGGTTGACTAGGATGGCTTCCAAATCTCTTCTTTGTAATTTCTGGTGTGCTAGTGACAGGCTCCCATATATGAATTCCACCCAGGGTCTCAAATTGTGTCTTTCTTTTCCATGGTTCCTTCTCCTTGGGGCTTTGCTTTTGACTCTATAGGCTTGGACCCCATACCTCCAAAGGGTACCATGCCACCTCCTTCCCCTTACTTCCCCTCTACCCAATCTTTACTGTAAAGATTGTTCTTCTCCCTTACCCTTTACATTAGCAGACAGTAACTTGAAGAGAAGGCTTCTCATTAGTTTGCTGCTGATCTTAGGCCAAGATCTTAGCACAGTATCTATGAGTAATAATTTAGTAAATATTTGGTGACTTCCTCCTGTCACATCATACTTATTTTATGAGAAATTATTATCTGCATAGCCATGAAATCTGAGAGAACATGTCTTAAAAATTGATCTATTTATGACCTAGAAGGGTCCATATGTCTGAATTATTAGTGTTGATGCATTCAAGATGCTTATTTAGTATGAGGCTGATATCAATTGAAGAACTGAATCAGATCGTGGGGGCCCTTTGCAGACAAGAAGTTCAGTTTGAAAAATGTTATTGCTCTCTTGCTAGGGTTAAAAAATTGGGGTGAGGGGGAGGCTAGGTGGCGCAGTGGATAAAGCACTGGCCCTAGAGTCAGGAGTACCTGGGTTCAAATCCGGTCTCAGACACTTCATAATTACATAGCTGTGTGGCCTTGGGCAAGCCACTTAACCCCATTTGCCTTACAAAAACCTAAAAAAAAAATTGGTGTCAGCTTCAAACACTGAGAATGTTTTCATGCTTTACAGATATGGAACAGTGCATTGTCTGTGCTGAAGATGAATATTCAAACAAAGAGAGAAATCCTTGCCTCCCCAAAGTGGAGATCTTTATGACATTTGAGGAACCTCTGGGCATGACTTTGACCTGCATAATGGTGTTCTTCGGTCTTAATGACAGTTCTGATATTTGGAGTCTTTGTGAAGTATCAGGATACTCCCATAGTGAAAGCTAAGGATATTATTGTCAGCTACACCTTGCTCTTCTCCTTAATGCAGTGCTTCCTGTCTTCACTGCTCTTCATTGGAAAGCCTACCTCAGCCACACGTCTTCTCCAACAGACATTATTTGGAATCACATTGACAATGGCCATCTCCTGAATTTTGGCTAAAACCATCACAGTAGTTGTAGCCTTCAAAGCTCTAAAACCAGGGAGCAGGAGCAGAAAATGGATGTGCTCTAAGACACCCATTTCTATTATTCTTATCTGCTCCCTGATTCAAGTGATATTCTGTGGTGTTTGGATGTTGGTTTCTCCCTGCCTTCCCAGATACAGACCCTCACTCAGAACCTGAGCACATCATCCTGAGGTGCAATGCAGGTTCACTCATTCCTTTCTACTTTATTCTGGGCTTCATGGGATTATTGCCCCTGGGGACATTCGTTGTAGCTTTTTTGGCCAGAAACCTTCCTGACACCTTTAATGAAACCAAATTTATCACTTTTAGCACGCTAGTGTTTTGCAGCACCTGGATCTCATTTTTGCCCACATACCACAGCACCAAGGGGAAAATGATGGGAGCTGTAGAAGTCTTCTTCTCCATCTTAAGCTCCAATGGTGGCTTACTTGTCTGCATCTTCATTCCCAAATGCTATGTGATCCTTTTGAGACCACAGAGGAACACTCAGGAATGGATAAATCATAAACCATATGCCAGGGGAATGCCATCATTCTAAAACACGCCCTCCTGTCTCCTAGAAATATTATGACTACCTTCAAAAAAATAGCTAACTCTTGTTTGAGGTTAGATATCTGTTCACATCAGAGTCTCCATTATTTCCTCATCCAAACAAGTCCATTTTCAGGGCTCTTCCTTTGCCTCCATCACCACTACTACCCTTTTGCTAGTTGCTGCCTCAATTTCTCAATTATATATTTTCATTGTCACTTTTACATTCTTAATTCTTTTAAGCAATATTCATTTCTGCCACCTCACCACTATTATTTATTTAGCTCTTAGTCTTCCCACCATCGCCATCACCCTTTTATTTCCAGGAATCACTTCAGCTTTGCCTCTCAACTCCTACTGATGTACTGATGGGAAAAATTTTCTTTCATCATTTTCCTTTCTTCTCTGTCATGAATCCACTTGACTTGAAAGATTAAACTTTCTACCTTTGAACTGGCAACTGCCTTTCATTTTAGTCTTTTAATACTGACCACGCAAACAAGAATTTAGAAATCTACTTAAAAGTGAAACAAACTTTTTAATAAAGTTATATACAAAAATATGCAATATATAGTTATATACAATAATAACTTCCACTAATCATTTTTGTAAGATTTTGAATTCTATGAATTTTCCCCTCTCTTCCCTCCCCTTCCCCTCAAAAGAAGGCAATCTGATATAGTCTTTACATTTGCTTCTATGATACGTATTCATCAAAATTGAATGAGTTGAAAGAAAAAAAATATCTACAACAAAGATATGTTAACAAAGAAGAAGAAGAGATGGCAAAGTTATGTAATACATAAGACAACTTTTGAAAAATTGAAGAAAATAATCTTTGCTCTTTGTTAAAATTCAATACTTCCTACTCTGGATGGATTGGACATCCCCTCAAATACCAATTCTTTGCCACTACAAAACAGAGTTGCTATGAATATTTTTGTGCATGTGGGATTTTTGCCCTTGTTCATTATCTCTTCAGGATATATGTCCTGTAATGGTATTGTTGGATCAATGGGCATTCACATTTTTGTGGCCCTTTGGGCTTAATACCAAATTGCTCTCCAGAAAGGTTGGATCAGTTCCCATTTAAACCAATAATGCATTAGTATCCCAGATTTTCCACATCCCCTCCAACATCGATGCTTTAAGTTGCATTTCTCTAATCAATAATGATTTAGAACAATTTTTAAATATGACTATCGAGAGGTTGAATTTCCTCACCTGAAAAAGTGCCTTTGCATATCCTTTGATCATTTGTCATTTGGGGAATTGCTTCTTTTTTGGGTAAATTGGACTCCATTTATATATATATATATATATATTAGAAATGACTCCTTTCTCAGAAACACTAGTAGTAAATTCCCCCCCCCCCAATTTACTACATTTCTTTTTATCTTGGCTACAGTGCTTTTGCAAAAACTTTTTAATTTAATGTAATCAAAATGATGTAATTTTATAGTGTTCTTTATCTCTTCCTTGGTCATAAATGATGCCCTGACAGGTAAACAACTCTTTGTTCTCCTAATTAGCTTGCTTTAATGTCTAAATCCTGTACTCACTTTGATTTTATCAGTATAGGCTGTGAAATTATGGTCTAATGCTAGTTTCTGCCATATTACCTTCCAGTTGTTCCAACAGTTTTTTTTTAACCAAAAATTAAGTTCTTATCTCAGAAGCTGGATTCTGTGGGTTTACTATAATCATTTCCTGCTGTCTCTTTTGCACCTAATCTATTCCACTGATCCACCACTCTACTTCCTATTTGGTACCAGACAGTTTTGCTGACTGATGCTTTATAATATAATTTTTGCTCTGGTAAGCCTCAGCTGCCTTAATTTGCACTATGTTCATGAAATCCCTAGATATTACTGACTTTTCATTTCTCAATATGAATTTAGTTACATCTTTCCTAGCTCACTAAAGTTTTTTGGACGTTTGATTGCTATGGAATGAAATAATTAGAATTTAATTGAGATAGAATTGTCATTTTTTTTTATTAGCTCAGTCCATTTATGAGCAATTGTTATTTGCCTATTTAGGTCTGATTTTATTTGTGTTTTATAGTTGTTTTCATGGGGTTTCTGAGTCTGCCTTGGCAGGTAGACTCTCAAGTGTTTTATTTTGTCTGAAGTTATTTTAAATTAGATTTCTCTTTCCAAAACTTGCTGCTGTATCTTGCTAGCAATATATTGGAATGTTCCAGAGTATGTGAGTCTATTTTATATCCTGCAACTCTGCTAAAGTTGCAAGTACTTCCCATAGTTTTTGGATGATTTTTTATGGTTCTCACTATCATCATATCATCTACAAAGAGTGAGAGTTTCGCTTCTTCCTTCACAATTCTAATTCCTTCCATTTTTTTTCTTCTCTTATTGCTAATGCTAACATTGCTAATACAGTATTGTATAGTCCAGGTGATAATGGACATTGTTGTTTCACGCCTGATCTTATGGGAAATGCTTATGTCTTATCTCCATTTTAGATAATGCTTGTTGATAGCTCCAGATCCAGACTGCTTGTCATTTTAAGGAACAATCCATTTATTTCTATGCTCTCTAGTCTTGTTGGAAGGAATGGATGCTAGATTTTGTCAAAGGTTTTTTCAGCATCTGCTGAGATGATCATAAGACTTCCTTTAGCTTTGCTATTCATATAGTCAATTATGCTGACAATTTTTCTAATATTAAAGCAATACTGCATTCCTAGAATAAATCCTGCTTTGTCATACAGTATTATCCTAGTGATAACTTGCTATAATTGCTTCCCTTAAAACTTTATTTAGGATTTTAGCATCCATATTCATTAGGGAAATTGGTCTAAAGTTTTCTTTCTCTGTTTTGTGCGGGGGTCCAGCCTCCGTGGAATCCTTGAAACCTGACAGGAGGGATAGAGTCGGCAAAATGAGTTGAGTCAGCAAGTGGGTAAATGCAGGAGCAGGTTGACTGAGTGTCAGCTCCTTGGATTTATTTTTATAGTCTCAGAATCATGTATTTTTCAAGCAAGCAAGTTAAAATCATTTCCTTGGTTACAAGAGTGTACAATTTTCAACATCAATCATATAGTTCATATGGTTACAAGTTTGATCGTGTGATTACAACTTAAGTAATAATCATAGAGTTAATTGATTTCTTATCCCTACTCAGACCATGATGACCTCAACCTGTCTGTTGCCTTATTTATTACTACATTGTAGAATTGTTAATTCATTTAAAGTTATTAATTACACAATTCTTTTAATGGAAAGTTTTTTATATTTTTTGTATAAGTAATGTTTTTTGATACACTCCTTAATGATCTATAGTGAGGGTCTTTATGCTTGTCCACCCATCCATTAACTCTTACAATAACCAATTTTTCTTTCAGGCCTTGTTGGTGGAAACCACAGTTTCTGTGACTTTTTATTCTTTCCCATTAAACTAAGGCTGCTGGAGTTCACATATCGGTCACCTGTACTATTTTCTCACCATCTTTTTCATATATTCCTGTGTAGGGTAAGGGGGGAAGAACTATTAATTTCCCTGGAATTCTATCTGACACATCTTGTATCTGTTTTCCCTGTGTATATTCTAACATTTCCTTGGAATTCCCAGAGTTGGGTTTTCCAGAGATTTCATAATGTTGAAGCCTTTTGTATGCCTCAGGGAGAGGCAGTCCTGTTAAATTTGGACAGAGTTTACAATGTGTTTTATTCAAGGAATTTCTCTGAAGTCCTTCCTTTATAGTTATTCCAGTATTAGGGTGAGTAAATATTGTTTTCAATAATAAACCTATATAGAGCACCAGCCTTGGAGTCAGGAGTACCTGGGTTCAAATTCGACCTTAGACACTTAATAATTACCTAGCCATGTGGCCTTGGGCAAGCCACATAACCCCAATTGCCTTGAAAAATCTAAAATAATAATAATAATAATAATAAACCTATAAATATTGGTATGCATGAAATGCCATACACACACACACACACACACACACACACACACACACACACATATATTGAAGAAGGAAATGTTGTTCCATCAGGCAGTGTGACTGCCTTGAGTCTTCTTGCTGCAACTGTGTCAAACAGCTTAGAGACCCTGGCTCCCAACAGTTTTGACACTTTTTGGTTAACTATCAGCAGCATAGTGTTGTCACAGAAGAAATTAGGCGGAGTTCTGTCTTCACCTATTTTTTCAGATAGTTTATATAGCATTGGAACCAATTCTTTAGAATTCACTTGTGAATCCATCTGGCCCTGGAGAGTGTTGCTTAGGAAGCTCATTGGTGTAGGGTGGCTAGGTGGTACAGAGGATAGAGTACTGGCCCTGGAGTCAGGAGTACCTGGGTTCAAATCTGGTCTCAGACACTTAATAATTACCTAGCTGTCTGGCCTTGGGCAAGGCACTTAAACCCCATTGCCTAGCAAAAACCTAAATAAAAAAAAAAGGAAGCTCATTGGTGGATTGTTGAATTTATTTTTTTGGAAATACAGTTATTTAGGTTTTTTGTGCTTCATTAAACCTGGGCAATTTATATATTTGTAAATATTCATCCATTTCACTTAGATTTTTTATTGCCATACAGTGGGGCAAAATTGTTCTGAATTATTAGTCCAATTTCATCCTCATTGGTGGTGAAAATGACCAAATATGACTATTATTTGCTTTTCTTCATATTTTTTAAGTCAAATTAACAAAAAAGTTTATCTATATAACTGATTGTTTTTTCACATAACCAATTCTTGGTTTTATTTTCTCTGTTCAATAGTTTTCTTGCTTTTGAGTTTAACAATTTTTCCTTTAATTTTTAGAATTTCTAGTTTGGTATTTAACTGGGGGTTGTTATTTTGTGCTTCCTATAACTCTTTTAGTTGCATAATAAGTTCAATGATTTCCTCTTTCTCTATTTTATTCATGCAAGCATTTAGGGGATATAATATATTCACTAATAAGTGCATTGGCTGAAACTCATAAGTTTTGTGGTGTTGGTGTGTTGTCTTGTTGTTGTCAGCCCTTGGATGAAATCATTAATTCTTTCTATGATTTCTTGCTCGACCCACTCATTCTTTAAAATGAGGTTATTTAGTTCCCCATTTCTTTTAGGTCTATCTCTCCATGGCCCATGATTTGACATGATTTTTAATTGCATTATCATCTAAAAAGGAAGTATTCAATATTTCTGCATTTGCTTATTAGGACATTAATGCCCTACTACTTGGTCAGTTTTTGTGTAGGTGCCATGTACTCCAGAAAAAAAGGTATATTCCTTTCTTTCCCCTTTCAGTTTTCTCCAAAGGTCTATTATGTCTAAGTTTTCTAACATTTTATTCTTCTCCTTAATTTCCTTCTTGTTTAGTTTATGGTTAGATTTATCTAATTCTGAGAGGGAGGTTGAGGTCTCCTACCAGTAGAGATTTTCTGTCTGTCTCTTCCTGTAACTCATTCAACTTCTCCTAAGAATTCGGGTGCTATGCCACTTGGTGCATACATATTTAGTGTTGAAATTACTCAGTTGTCTATGGTACCTTTTAGGAGGTTACAGTTCCCTTCCTTCTCTTTTAATGAGATCTCTTTGCCTGAGATAAGGATTGCTACCCCTGCCTTTTTCTCTTTAGGTGAAGCATAATATATTGTGCTCCAACCTTTTCCCTTTACTCTGGATGAATTTCCTGTAAGCAGCATCTTTTGAGCTTCTAGTTTTTAATCCTCTCTGCAATCTACTTATAGGAGAGTTCATTCCATTCACATTGAAAGTGGTAATGACTAACCCTTAATTGGCCCTCCATTTGTGTTTTCCCCTTTTTCCCCATTATCCCCTATTCCACAGTATTTGCTTCAGAGTACCAGTATGTTTGCCCCCTTCTATCCGACCCCCTTCCCCTTTCTTTCCTCTTTCCCCTTGCTCCTTCTTCCTTCCCTTCCATCAGTTCCACTTTTTCTCTCCCTCTTCCTTTCCTCCCTTAATATATGAAAGGTAAGATAAGTTTCTAAACTCAACTGAGTGTTTTTGTTTTTTCTGGAGAGACTCATGGCCTCCCAGAGTAACTGGCCAGGGGACTCAGCTGGAAACACAGGGACTCCACTGAAAACATGGGGGGCCGGATACCTGGGTCTTCCAGACCAGCCGAGCTGACCAGACAGATGTCTAGGCTGCAGGGTGGGACCTCTCCTATATGCCCACCATTCACACAGAGAATTCGTCTGCCCTGGTTTTCAGGTGAGCTCCTGGCCTCACCCCACTTTGCTCTGTCTCTGCTCTCCACCCCGGCTCACCCTCCCTCCCCTGTGACATTCCTTGTTGGTAGATGTTCTCCTCAGTTCTTCTCTCAGTTCTGTGGATCCAATATCTCTTCAGAGGCTCAGTTCGTGTTAGTTCTGTGGGAAAGCTAGGAGAGCTTAAAATATGGCCTTGTTTCTCTCTGCCATCTTGGCCAGAAGTACAAGTGAAACAAACTTTCAATGAAACCGTGTCTCACCTCCTCACCATTCTGATCAGAATGAGAAATGGTTGTTTACTAACTTCATGTCACCTAGGATTGAATCCTAGCAGTTCTCTCCTAGAAGTCTCCCTTACTTTCACCAGGTTATCTGATCTAGGACTAAGCCCCTTCATATTTCCAGTGGATTAGTTGCACTCACCTTCTCTCATCTGCAGTTGTCTCACTATCACACTCACAACCTCAAACTGAGAGTACTGAACAGCTGCTTAGGTTCCCTGTGGCAAATCGCCCTGTTCTCCTATTCATTCATCACTCAACTTTTGATAAGATCTATAGTTTGAGGGAATTATAGTTATGACCACCGGGAGCAGAGGGAGACTAGGATATACACATACACACACACACACACACACACACATATATACATATATATATATGTATATATATATATATATATAAAAGCAAGGATAAGGAAAAAACATTAAATTTCCTTGGAAGTTGATCTATTACATTTCCAAATTGCTTCCCCAAAGAATAGCATTCTAAAATAATGTTATTTTGTATAAAGGAGGATAATTTCCTTAGGCTAAAAATGAAATAACAAAGTTAGTTTTGTAAACTGTGAGGAAAATGGGTGTGTTTAGATTCCCCAAGAATGAGAAGGGAGAATTGTTGGGGTCTGCCTATATTTTTGCCTAGGGGCAGGTATGTGAGTTAAGAGCAAAGATTTAGCTTCCATCTGATCAAAACCTGAGATTAGGGCAGGTCTGCACCACCTAGTTCTGCCTTAGCCAGGGTCTGTTTCTTTCTCCTTTGCTCATGCTCAAGGAGGTAGCTATTCTTGCTCATTAGTATATTGAGCAGGGCGGGGAAAACCTATGGGGATGAATATAACAATTAGATTTGTGACCCCCCCCCCAGCCAATGATTGGCATGTAGGGCCAGGAAAAAAAGCCTTTCAAATACATATATAGCACCTAGTATTTGCCAATTTAGGGGCCCCTCTCCCCTTTAGAGAGGTGTGCCATTCATTAAGATGTCTTAATAAAAACAATTTTAATCCCTCTGGACTAAGTATTCATGAGCCATTTATGACATAAATGAAGTTTTATTCTCTAGGATCTTAGCAAAACCCATGAGTGGATGGCATCCTTATGAATGGCAATGGTGATACAAAATTTTGCAAGCATTTTATACAGAAAGAACAATGCATGATGAAAGCTGAGATTTCACATGGATGATATGATTTTACAATATGATTTTCTGAAATCTTATAATATTTGGGTATAACTCCTATTGACAAGGCACCCACTTATGCTGAAGAGTAAATATTTACAGATAACAATAGGAGTTTCTCTCTGCTCATCCAAGATGTCTCTTATCTCCAGATTTCTTGATCAGGTAAGGAAACTATCACTGAGATGACCAGCTAGTATTGACACAGGCCAAGCCAACAGTGTAGGAGTCCAGCCTGACATAGGAGACGGACATTTTATAACTATTAGTTCAAGGTTAAGAATCTAACTGCTGATCAGAAATACATAGCTCAGAAGTAATAATTCCAAATTAAAGAATATCATATTACATGATGCTTGTCTTTTTTTCTGACTTAAAGGATAAAGACAAGTTTTCTGGCTATCTCATCTTTTATCTTCTTGAATTTATATTAACATAAGGAGAGAGAACATTCCATTTTTTATGATAGTAAAGAAAACTTTTTTTTTTTTACAGGAATGTAGGTTTGAAAACTTATGAAACTTCTACCATAGCTTGCCAGTGAGGTGGGGACTCTCTCCGCTAAGGTTATTAGTTGTAAGCCAAATGATTGGCCTTTTAAGGTAGAGTAAGAGCACTCTAGTGGATAGTAAGTTCCCCAAATCCTACAAACCTTAGAACTGCTCATAGGGTCCTTTTTTTTTAAATAGTTCAGAGATTTTATTCTAATAGCTTTAATTACAGTGCTTGTTTGTTGAAATGAAAACTGAAAACAAGTATACCAAACAGTGGATTACTAATTGTGTATTGAAAGCAGTAAGAGTTTCCACAACACTAAACAAACCAGTTCTGAGTTTTTCCCGAGATAAAGTTTAACAGCTCCAGCTTCTTCAGTGTTCATCAAAATACAAAAGAAAAAAAAAAGTTAAGATCTTTTTTCAGATGGCAAATCTGACCCTTGTAGTAGTAATGAGGGGTAGTAAAGGACATTTCACACATATACAGATAGAGGGATTGTTCCAAAACAGGACTGAATACTTCTAGAATGGAATGAGTCCCCAAGCTCTCATGCTCAATTTATTTTCTTTCAAAACCTAGACACCTTAGAGATATGCCTAGTGTTCTTGACTGTTTTTGAATATCTCCAGTCAAGGTTTGGGGCTAACATAGGCTGTGCTTACTATGGAGAGGTTTCAAACAGAAGCACCACACACTTGACCAAAATTAAAAGGCTGATTTTTTTGTTGTTCAAATATGTCAGAAAGCTCTTTCAAATGTTTCTAACCAGCCATTACCTATCCTTCTTAAGAGTAATTCAGGTGTGATGAAGAACTAATCACAGCCTGACCTGAACTGCAAGGGGGGAAAAAGTCTAGTTATAAATGGTTTATGATTGAAGATCTAATGCTCTCAATGTGCAGCCTGCTCTGAACCACTACCTCAAAGCTTTTTTCCTAATAAGTATCCATGTGAACACAAATGCAAGCACAAACTCTATGAAATACATAAAGATCCAAAGACATAGCATCACATGGATCTCTATTTTAACCATGCAAAATTGATCACTTGTTTAATTTTCATCATTTCTCAAGTTTCAAAAGAGAAACTGCAGACAATTACAATGGTCTGGTATTCAAGTTGTTATGGCAAAACCTATGCTAAACATATTTCTCTGTTCTGTGTGTTCAAGTGTTTTACTTGTCTTTTTTTATTTTTTTACTATTTAAAAAAATACACTGAGTTCAGGTTAAAAACCAACCAACAAAATGGATTTCAACACAGGTCTCACAAGCCAGTAGGAGTAGCATTCGGCTTTGCTGCTTGCACGTTAAACCCCAGCAACCCAAGTGTCAATGTGCTTAAAATCCCTTCCCAGTACTAAACGGTGAGTTGATATTTTACAATAAAAAAAGCTGAGTAATATTGCATAGGAGTGCCAGAAACTGCCCCATTGGAAACAAAAACTATTTACATTAAATAAGAAACCTTTTTCAGGCCTGAATTTGCCACATTTACAGCATGGTGCAATACATACTGTGACAAGGGATAGGAAAAAAACAGCTTCCGGCACTCAATACCACAAAGTAGCACAGTTTGCCACAATAGAGTAAAATGAAGGGTGAATAGGAGGAAATAAGAGGGAGAGAAGGAAAGAGAGAGGAGGAACTTTTGTTGTTTCATTTCTGGTTTCGGGGCTGACTGGACAACCAGTCCAGTCCTTCATAGAGCCCATCCCCACTAGTGGCACAGGTGGCTTGGATGTGCCAGTTTCTGTGACGAAGAGAATGCAGTCCAAGTTCATCTGTGATTTCAGCTGCATTCATGGCATTGGGAAGATCCCGTTTGTTAGCAAACACTAATAAGACGGCATCTCTAAGCTCATCCTCTGCCAACATTCTCATCAGTTCTTCGGCTTCACGCGTTCTTTGTCATTACTGTCAACCACAAAAATCAGTCCTTGTGTGTTCTGGAAGGAGTGGCGCCACAGGGGTCGGATCTTGTCCTGGCCACCGACATCCCACACCGTGAAGCTAATGTTTTTGTATTCCACAGTTTCTACGTTGAAACCTATAGTGGGAATAGTAGTTACTATTTCACCCAGCTTCAGTTTGTACAAAATAGTTGTTTTTCCTGCAGCATCCAGACCAACCATTAGAATTCGTATTTCCTTTTTGCCAAAGACCCCTTGAAGAGGTTAGCAAATATATTCCCCAGGTTCCAGGTGTGATGTGTTGAACGTAGGAAAAGAAAGCCGCGAGCGGCGGCCGCTCCTGTGGCGGCTCCCCCATAGGGTTCTTTAGATGGTTTCCTTGCCTGTTGTGAGCCACAGAAAGTTCCCTTTCAACGGATTTAGAGGTTTCTAGATCGATGACAAACATGATTTAATTGTTCTTTGTTAACAGAATTGAAAGGCCAAAAAAAAAATCTATCTTGACCCTGCCAATAGGAAGTTTTAGATTTAGCCAGGTGACTGATAATGAGAATCTAGCCATTCCACCCCCAATCTGCCTGATCTTTACAAAATGAAAGTAAGAAAAATGGAAGGGGGGAAAAGGAGTCTATGTTTAAAAATTAAAAGCATGGCCAAAAATTATTCAATTTTATATAAATTTATATAAATTGAATGCTCCAGAGTTTATAAATTTAGACAGGTAAGTTACAAGTTCAAAAAGTCCCTCAGCCCAATTGTGTTCCCTTCTTAAAATGCATTTAGGGTAAATGAAGAAAGACCTATCCAATTTTGAAGAGATGGACAAATGAAGTTGAGGGCCATGAATTCTTGTCCCATCTTAGGATTCTAATAAGGTAGCAAATAAAATTGTCCTGTTTATAACAAAAAAGACTGAGGCAAAGCTCTGAGCCAATGGCACTTCAATAAAGGGTCCATGGTCCTCTCCAATAACAAAGACCTCAGATTTTCCTGATGATCAGAGGTGTTGACTCAGTAAGATCAGAAAGCCCCAGTTACAAGGACAATGCCAATAAAAATGCAAATGGAGGGAGGTGCAAAACGGTTTATTGCAAGAAGGAATACTGAGCAGGGTCCAGAATAGATACCAGCAGCCTATATTTTAGGGGGCACACTCTTTTTTAGTTGTCTGCTAGGCAATGGGGTTAAATGACAAGCTCACATGGCTAAATAAATATTAAGTGTCTGAGGCTAGATCTGAACTCAGGTCACCTTGGCACCATGTAGCTGTCCCTAGGAAGCACACTTTTTAATATGGTGAGTGCTATTGGAAGGCAAGGTGTTGTACTTTCCTAGGGGATTGAGAGTCCAGTGGGAGTTCCACGGAAGTAAAGAGGTGGTTGGGGTTTCCATGGAGGGTAACTCACTGTCTTAATTCACTTTCATTTCTCTGGATATTCAAGCAGACTCAACTGTGCAAGACTGAAACCCAGACCTGGACCCAACAGTCTCTTTTCAGGGTGCTGCTTTTATATTTAGGCAATTCCTTTTTGAGGCTGATATTAGAAGTTCTTATATTTCAAATGTGGAGCAATTTTATATGCTACCTAGGCTAGAATAAGCTAAAAGAAGCAAAACATACTACAGCAGAGTCTCCAGCTAGGCAAAAATACCTTCCTCAGGAGGAGACAGTGAGGATAAACATATTGACAAGGTGGTCATAAGATGGTCACAAGATGCTCATTTAAATGGTCTGGAGAGACAAGAATTCCCTGGAAGTTTCCATATAGTTGAGTCACCTTTGCCATACTGAGTTTTATCCTGAAAACAAGGAAGAAGGACCTCTCCCTAGCTTCCTCTGTTTGCACAAGTGGCTCTGAGATGCAGTATGCAGAGCTTAGAATCACATCAGATTGATTAATACTGATTAGAATTTGAGCAGGGATCCTCACTCATTAAATCAACTTCTTCACTGCCCACTTTCCTTCCTCCATCTTTCTTTGGGACTCTGACTCTCTTCTTTTTGAAGACGTCTGACAAAAATATCACAATTAACCCATGATAAAAGACTGTCCAAAGGAATGGGCCTTCAAATTTGAGATCCTAGCAGCAAAATGATTTGGGAAAAATGAGATTTTTCTATGATAATAACATCTGTAATTTTAAATGTAGGTTTGAGGGAACTAAGATTACCTAAATTATAATCTTATTTAATGTCACATGTATTCCTCTCTTAGGAAAATAATGATATTTGACTCTCCATAAAGGAATAATTCCTCAAAAATACTCTGAAAACTTTTTATTAAGGCAATATTTCTAGAATTCATAAAGATAAGAATTAAAAGAGTGATTGGATTAAAAGGCCTTTATCCTGGTATCTGAATGCACTTAACCTAGAGTATCAAATTGATAAATGGAGAAAGCGATTATCTCTTTCAAATAATTCAGGAATGTATTCAACATAATTGATGTTACTGATTGAGAGTTAGTTTAGATTATTTATGTTATTGTGATGTTATTGATAAGTTGAAAAATAATTCCTTCAGTCTGATTCAATTGTGCCCTGGGGAAATTAATTCTTTTTTTATTTTGGGGGGTTTTGCAAGGCAAGGGATTAAGTGACCTGCCCAGGGTGAGACAGCTAAGCAATTATTAAGTGTCTGAGGGTAGATTTAAACTCAGGTTCTCCTGACTTCAGGGCCTGTACTCTATCCACTGCACCACCAGCTGCTCCAATCACCTCTTCTTCTGATACAGACTCTGCATAATGATGAATTAAGCTATTAGTGTATATGATAACCAAGTTTAAAAACATAGGTAACAAATTAGGTATACTTTTGGTTAAACTTATTTATGATAAATTTTTTTGTTTGACTTGGGGGTTTCTTTGGCAAGGCAATTTGATTCAATGACTTGCCTAAGATCACACAGCTAGGGGGTCTAGGTGGCATAATGGATAGAGCACCAGCCCAGGAGTCAGGAGTACCTGAGTTCAAATCCAGCCTCAGACACTTAATAATTACCTAGCTGTGTGGCCTTGGGCAAGCCACTTAGCCCCATTGGCTTGCAAAAAAAAAAAAAGATCACACAGCTACTAAGTATTATATATCTGACACTGGATTTAAACTCAGGCCCTCCTGACTGAAGGGACCATGCTCTATCCACTGTCCCATCTCCAGCAACTTTCTTTTAAGGAAAAGTAAAAAGGAATCTGTAAATTCTTATCTGGGAAGCTTTTGGGGCACAATAGACACCTTGGAATTTTCTTTTGGGTGAGGTCATAATATTTCATCAGCCTCAAAAAGAAATTGCCTAAAGAAAGAAATGAAGAAATTAGAAAAATCATAAAAGTTCACCTGGAATATCACATATGGCGATTACACATTATGACACAACTCAGTCTTCACAGACCCCATCCTTAATACAGAATGGGTCCTCTCCTTGAATACATTTACTGTTTTGAGTTCTTGGAAGGAAAAAAAAAGCAAGAGAATGAACCCAATCTCTAATTCATGGTTGTTTAACCACCTCCTGCTTACTAATGTAGAAAGCTAGGTGTAAAAACACCTGCCCTCAAGGAGGTCACATTCCAATGGTTTTATTTTATTTCATGTCATTTTTTGCAAAGCAAATGTGGTTAAGTGGCTTTACCAAGGCCACACAGATAGGTAATTATAAAGTGTCTCAGGCCAGCTTTGAACTCAGGTACTCCTGACTCCAGGGCTGGTGCTTAATCCACTGTACCACCTAGCAGCCCCTAATGGTTTTAATAAAAAAAAACAAGTCAATGAGCTCTTATTAAGTATCTGATATGATCCAAGCAACTCATTGGTCCTGGAGATTCCAAGATCTTTAAAACAGGAGCCAATTTATAGATAATTAAAAATGTGCACATTCATAATCAGGAGCTAGGAGGGACAGTGGATAGAGTGCTGTGCATCAAATCAGAAAAATCTAACTTTGAATCTGACCTCAGATACTTCTTAGAAAGTGGGTCTTAGGTCTCTGTACTGTAAAATGGTGGAGGTATTTGTTGCACAGAGGCAGAAGCAGATAGGCTTCCCTGTAATTACTACATAAGCCCTCAAATCTTTCTATGCCATATGATGGCAGTTTGGAGTTATTCACATATGTTTAAAAATGTGAATAATGACTATCTTAACAATCTAGGCCACAGAGGAATCAAAAAAATTGACTACCAATCAGGTTACGATGTCAGGTCTAAGAACAGAAAAATGAAGGATAAAAGATTTATTTAGAGAAATATGAACATCAAAGAAATAATAGAGGAAGGAAGCAGACAGATGTCAAGAACATCATATTTTCACTACAATTATGTAGTTATGGGTAACATCAACAGACCCAAATCATAATATTAGAAGAGAGAAGGAAAATAAGGTAATACAAAACAATGATGTGGGCGGGGTAAGAGTGATCAAACAGTGGGTATTTAAAGACAAGGATGCAATCATTTACAATCTTTTGTTGGTTGTTCCTTCTATGGTACCTACTTATGCTTATTTTCCACATTCTTTTGTATATATCTGAAAGACAGGTTATCAGAAATGTATAGGCACTAAAATTCAAGTTCTCAGCATTATAAAAAAGAGAGTAGAGAGGGTCCACTCTGAAGTCAGCAAAGGAATGTAAACTCCTCATTTTCCAAGTGAGGAATCTGAAGACTCATACAGTTTGGTTACTGATTCCAAGCCTGACTCTCCGGACCAAGGGTGGGCAAAGACCAGCCTGCCCAGAGAAATCATATGCAATGACACCACCATGGTAAGTACAGGAAAGATTTGAAATTCAATAAATCTAGGAGCTTTATAGGAGTGAATTAATTAAATGTTTGACTAAATATAGCAAGCTAATTTTTAAGTCAATCGTTTTGTCTGGTCTGCAAATGATGTTGTAAATAACCAAATGTCCCATAGTAGAAAAAAAGGTTCCCCACCCTACTCCTGTCTCCTCACAAAAAGAGAGAAACCTCATGAAAAAAAATTGAGAGGGAAAAAAAAGGACACTTCAGTCTTATGTTCAGATTCCATCACTTCTGTCTTTGGGATGGGTTGTGTTCTTTATCTTAAGTCCATCAGAGAAGTTGCTTCAATATTTTTTTCCCACAGTTGCTTTTGTTAACTGAATTTCCCTCCATTTTATTCCTTCCCACTCCCATTTATTCTATTCTCTCTCTCCTTTCATCCTGGCCCTGTTCAGAAGTGTGTTGTATCACAATCTTCCCTTTCTTCTATCATCTCCTCTCCCATCCCTTTCTTCTCAATTTTCTCTAGGGTAAGATACATTCCCTCACCCTATTAGGTGTTTATGTTATGTCCTCTCTGAGCCATTTCTGATAAGTATGAAGGCTCACTCATTCCTCCTTGCCTTCCCCCTTCCCACTCCATTGTAAAAGCTTTTTTCTTCACTTTCATGGGAAATATCTTAGCCCCTTCTTCCTTTCCTTTCCCTTCCTTCCAGCACTATTCTTTATCACACCTTGACCCCATCTTTTGATTATATTATACCATTCTGCCCCTTGTAACAGAGATAAATGAGAAAATTCATGTGAGTTATCAGCATCTTTTCCCCGTGTAGGAATACAGTTTAAATTCAATTCTCATAATTAGCCCTTCTTGTCCACCCCTTCTCTGGTTCCCCTGAGTCCCCGTACTTGAAGATCAAACTCGGTTCAGCTCTGGCTGCTTCATTAGAGAGGTGTGAAAGTCCCCTGTTTCATTGCAAGTCCACCTTTTCCCCTGAAGGAGGATGCTCAGTTTTTCTGGATAGTTTATTCTCAGTTGCAAACCCTGAATATTGTGACTCAAGAAAGGAGTGGAAAGGAAAGATCATAAAGTCTGGGATCTCTCAAATAGGAATGGACTGAAAAATTGTTTCCTGTTCAGAAGCTAATTAATAGAAGATAAATAATGATGTTTTCAGGACATCAGGGTAGCTGGGTGGTCAAAGGGCAGACAGGAGGAGCAGTGAGTAGAGGACCAAGCCTGGAGTCAGGAATGCTCATCTTCCTGAGTTCACACCCAGCCTCAGATGCTTACTAGCTGCCTCAGTTTCTTCATCTAGTAACTAAGCTGTATGTTTGCCAGAAAATTCCAAATGTCAACCATTTCTGAAATACCTAAGAAAAGAAATAAAAATGATGGAAGCATGAGGTCACTTTCTCACACTCCACCTTTTATTCCCTCCTTGCCCACTGCTCCCTCCCTGGTTTGTTTCTGAGTTTCTCCCTCCTTCCAGTGTCTTGACCAGCTTGGGCTCTTCACCCTTAGTCTCTTCCTCTAGGGATCTGGAGCAGAGAGAGCCCTGAAGCTGCCCCAGCTCTGGTCCCTGAGGGAGGCAAGGCAAATTTGTCTCCCTGCTTCTGCTCAGGTCACAGGAACCTTCCCACAGGGATTCCTCTCTGAATCCCTCTCAGGCACCTTTTCTCAGGTGACTCCTCTGGCCCAGGCCTGGTTCCAAACTTTAGGGGCCAGACAGAACCAGTCCCTGGCCTCAAGGCCCTTCCAACATGACTGGGGACATCCCAAATCAACTTAGTGCTGCCCACCTGGAGAAGATTCTCTCCCAATTCAGCAGAAATCACCTCTCCCACGTGGGTGGGTTCTGCCCAAAATACAGGACAATGTTTCCTGGGTTAATCCCATCTCAGCTCCAGACTATCTGACCTTCAAGGAGAGGTCTCTGAAGGAGGAAGGAAAAAAGAGGAAAAACCTACTGATAACTAAACTACTAATAACTGGTTATGAATAAGGAAAAATAATCATTTCTTTCAATGTTATTCCTTCCACAGTTTTGTAATTCACATCATCAGTGGCCAGAGGATCTATCAGAGCAAAATCATTTCTTCATTAAAAACAAACTTCTCAAAACAGCCCTCTAACCCGAACCCTGGGAACTGGGAGGAGGCTGAGTTACTCAATCTGAATCGGAAAATTGCAGCTTCTCCCCAAGGACTTGGAAAGATTTTAGGACCTTTCTCAGAGAAAGTCCCCAGAAACCTCCTGCTATAAACCCCACAAAAACACTTCCTAGACACTGAGAATTTAACAGATCTTTGGTGCTGTTCTCAAATTATCCGAATTTGATGTGAAGCAAAATATACTGAAAAAGTTAGTAAACATTGTACCACATTCTCAAATAGCTCAATTGACCATTTCACAGCATTAAAATCTAAAGAGGTTAATTTAGTGAAGGCATCATTCCATAGCTCTCTAGAAATCAGCTTCTCATTAGCAGCATTTTATACACAAGAGTTTCCAAAAACTTCAAATGGAAGACATACAAACATAAAACGAATAATACCTTGGATTTGGATCACTATGTAAATGATTGCCTTCACTTGCCTTCTTCTCAGTGCCCTGCATTTACAAATTTTTTCCATAGAAAATCCCTTCCTGGGGTGCCTAGGTGGTGTACTAGATAAAGCACTGGCCTTGGAGTCAGGAGTACCTGGGTTCAAATCTGGTCTCAGACACTTAATAATTTACTAGCTGTGTGTCCTTGGGCAAGCCACTTAACCCCATTTGCCTTGCAAAAACCTAAAGGGAAAAAAAAAAGCAAATCCCTTCCTGCCCAGACCAGTTCAACAATCCTGGCATTCAGAGACCCGGGGCATCTTGTTCCAATGACATTTTTATGATTCTTACACTTTCTAAACAAATCCCTTTCTAATCATATTTTAGGTGAATTTTGCACCCAGATCTGACCTCCCTCTCTGTGAATTCAGACAATGGAAGACTCCTACTAGATCAGTAGCCAATGGAGTTTAGGACAAATGAACATTAGTTCTAAAGGGTCACAGAAGGACCCTCAGTTTACCCTCAAACTATAAGACCTCCCCTCACTCTGCTGCCCAAAGGGGATCACGACTTTCCTGCTCCTGAGGAGGGGGAGGGTCTAAATGTCAGGGAAGGGAAAACAGATGCAGCAGTTCTGGAAGGTGATTGTTGGGCAGGTCCAGGTAGACCAGGAGCCTTGGGTGGAGTTTTAAGGATGGGTGGAGTCTGGGGTGGAGAAGTGCTCTTTCCAGTGGGGAGAGACTTCTAAGAAGGCCTTCCACAAGGTTGGGGGGCAGGGCTTGGGGAGAAGAGGAGGGGTCCTGGGCTGAGTGGGGCTCCAGGGACTTGGAGATGCCTCTAAATTGGCCTGAGAAGAAGCCAGAACTTGTCTAGCTGAGAAAGCTCTGCCCTCTTCCCTTGGAGCCGAGATCTCTCTGCCTTCCTGGACCTGAGGTTGCTGACTCCTGGAAACCAGCTCTGGGGGGGGCTGCAGGTCTCAAGTGATTAGGAGCCCACTCCCCTTCCCAGCACCCCCACTTCCTGGTGTCCCCTGGCTGCCCTTTGTCTGGGGTCTCATCCTGCTCATCTGACCAAGAGGTGAGTGTCTGGACGGAGCAGCCCCCCTCCCAGCCCTGGCTACTGGATCCCAAGCTTCTGCTCTCACAGAAGGTCCCAGGAGTTCCCCCAGCTACTAGTCAGACCTCGACATGGTCCTCCAGCTTTTCCAGCCTCAGTGTCCCTCTGGAGTCCTTCTGGCCATCCTGATCTCCCTGCTGGGGTCCTCTGAGACCCTCCCCCTGCTCCCCTTCCCCAGACTCCTGGAGCCCTGCCTCCTCTGCTTCCAGAGCCTCAGCTCCCTTTCAGGACCTGGTTCCCAGAAGGGATTCAGTCTCAGGCTTCCCCTGGTCATTCCTGGGCCAGAGGGCCAGAGCCCTCCCCATGGCCAGCTGTCCCTCCCTCCTGGGGCAAGCAAGAAGTCAGTGGTCTGGATGGTGTCTGCATACGTGGCGGGTGCTGGGGGAGGGGATGGAAAGCCCCCAGGGAGTGAGTGGGAGGAGTCCTGGACCTCTGATTGTCCTCATCCCCTCTGGAATCCCAAAGCTCCCTCTGTCTCCTGAAGGGGAGTGGGGAGAAAAAGGGAAGAGGGGGCCCAGCCTGCTGCCCCTTCCTTATCTTGGAGTCTCTCCTGGAGGGCGAGGCCAGAGTCTCTCTCTTTCCCTTGTGGGGTCTCACCCATTGTAACTCCCTCTAAGTCAACCCCCTGCCCAGGAAGACAAAGACAGACCTCTGCCCCTCTAGGATCCTTCCTTTCCATTTCAGTCTGCAGAGGACCCAGGCCGGACCAAGCAGGGAGCCTGGAACCTGAGGGAATGGCCCCTGGGAGCCCCAGCCCCCCAGCCCAGGTGAGTGCCCTTCAATCTCAGGGTTAAACAAGATCAGCCTCAGAGCACCTTGTCTAGGAGACTGCCAGGACCTTCCTGAAGGGCCCTTTCCTTACAAAAGTGGAGAGGAGGCAGAGGAGCAACCTTGCCCTGGTCTCTCCTTCTGTTTTCTTTTGTTTCAACATCTTCCTCATTTCTCTACCACCCTCCTTTCCCTCCCCCTCCCCAGGAAGCTTCAGAGTCTGGTTAAAGTTGTACAGGGTCATTTGTGTTCCACATATTTCCATATTGGTCACATTGGGGAAGAGGAATTAGAACCAAGGGGAAAACAATGAGGTAGGAAGGAAAAACAAAAAGAAGTTAGTAAAACATGGACATGGTCTGTTTTGCTCTGCGCCCAGACTGCACAGCTGTTTCCTCTCAGTGTTTCCTCTCAGGACTGTCCTTGGTCACTGGACAGCTGAGAGGAGCCACCTCCATCCTCCAGAACCATTATTAATGATTATTAATGTGCACAACATTCATTTGGTTCTTCTCCCTTCACTTAGCATCCGTCCATATGAGGCTTTGAAGGCTTCCCTAAAGTCTGACCTCTCATGATTTCTTACTAAATTATAATACTCCACAATATTCACGCACCCTATCTTGTCCAGCCATTCCCCAGTGGATGGGCATCCCCACAATTTCTAATTTTTTGCCACTACAAAAAGAGCTCCTTTGAATATTTTTGAATGTGTGAGATTTTTCCATTATTCATGATTTCTTCTGGATATAAGCCTAATAATGATACAGATGGCTCAAATGTTAGGAGCAGTTTTATTGCTCTTTGGACATAGCTTTGAAGTCCCATTATCCTCTCCAACAGTCATCATTTTCCTTTTTTTTTGTCATGGTAGCCATTATAATAGATGTGAGGTGATCCCTCAGAGTTGTTTTATTTTGCATTTCTCTAATCAATAACAATCTGGAATCACCAATTTCAACAATGAAAAGGGTGAACTCACCACCATTGAGGAGGAAATTAAAGAGACAGTTCAGGGCTATATCGCCCAAAGTTATGTCAATCCATTTGAACACCCTGTGGGGACTGCTTGAATATTTACAAAAATACAAACTACCCAGATTAACAAAAGAGAAAATAAAATAACTCCATTTCAGCAAAAGAAATTAAAGTAAACATCAATTAATTAACCAGGAACATCTCCAGGTTAGGAAGGATTTATAAGTGAATTCTACCAAACATTTAAGGCACAACTAATTCCAATTCTGTATAAATTATTTTTAAAAATAGAAGTTTTGTGAAATTCCTTCTATGAAATGATTATGGTGCTTATTAAACCAGGAAGAGTCCAAACAAAGACAACTATAGACGAATTTCCTTACTGAACATTAAAGGAACAATCTTAACATTTTGGCAAAGAGATTACAGCACATTAGTACTAGGATAGTACATCATGACTGGGGAAGATTTATACCCGTTACACAGGAATGGCTCAGTATTAGGAAAACACTGCAAAACTGAATATATTAATAACAAAACCAACAGAAATCTTATTATCTCAGTAGATGCTGAAAAAGTCTTTGACAAAATACATCCATTCATATTAAAAACTCTAGAGAGTATATGTTTAAATGGAGTTCTCCTTAAAATACTAAGCAGTATCTATCTAAAAACCATGAACAAATATTATATGTGTTGGGGATTAGCTAAGTAGCATTTCCAGTAAAGTTAGCAGTGATACAAGGATGCCCATTGTCAATGTTATTATTCAGTATTACCTTAGAGGCACAGCTATGTGGTGCAGCGGATAAAGCACTGGCCCTGGTTTCAGGAGGACCTGAGGTCAAATCCAAACTCAGTTCATAATTGCCCAGTTGTATGACCCTGCTCAAGTTGCTTAAATGCCATTTTCCATTTTGAAAAATATATATAGATAGAGAGAGAGAGAGAGCATTAGAAGTTTTAGCTTTAGCAGTGAGAAGAAAAGGAAATTAAAGGAATTAAAATTGGCATAGAGGAAGCAAAGTTTTAACATTTTGCAGATGATGTGATGGTATACTTAGAGAACCCTAGAAAACCCTCTGAAATCTATAACGATTTCAGTAAAGTAGCAGGATATAAAAAAACACACGTAAGTCATCAGTGTTTCTATATATGAACCACAATGCCAAAGCCCAAGAGATGAGATGTGAAATTCCATATAAAGTAACTGCAGACAACATGAAATACTTTGGAATCTGTCTCCTAAGACAAACCTAGAAACTGTATGAACACAATTATAAAGACTTCACGCAAATAAAGTCAGACCTAAACACTGGGGAAAAATACATTAATTGCTTATGGATAGGCCAAGCTATTATAATAAAAATGATGTCTTCCCAAATTAAATTATTTATTCAGTGCCAAACCCATCAAGCTATCATATCAAATTGCTTTTACCAAACTAGAAAAGTAGTCACAAAATTCATCCAGAGTAAGAAAAATTCAAAAATATCAATGAAAGTAATGAAAAAATGTAAAGGAAGGTAGACTGGCCCTACCAGATCTATAATTGCACTATAAAGAGGCAGTCATCCAAATTCCCTGCTATTGGTTAAAAAATAGAGTAATGGATGATGGGATTAGCATCGGTTCAAAAGAAACTAATAAATGACTGTTTTTTGAGAAAGTCAAACACGTTCACTTCTAGCCTGGGAATTCACTATTTGACAAAAACTCTTGGAAATACTGGAAAATAGTATGGCAAAAACTAGGTATAGCCCCACATCTCACAGCCTATCCCAAAATAAGGTCAAAATAGGATACAGGATTTAGACATAAAGGGTGCCATCATAATAAATGAATAGACTAAGAAATCCTCTGTCAGGTCAATGGAAAGGGGAGAAATTCATGACCAAATAAGAAAAAGTCCTTCAATAATTGCCAAATGTTTGATTTTGACTTTATTGAATTAAGAAGTTTTTGCACTAATAAAGCCAATGCTTTCAAGATTGGAAGGAAAAGAAAGGTGGGAAACAATTTTCACAGCTAGGAGTTTCGATAATGGTCTCATTTCTGAAATATATATAGGGAAATGAACCAAATTTATAAGATTGCAAATCATTAATAAAGTCAAAGGATATGACCAGGCTGTTCTCAAATGAAGAAATTAAAGCTATCTATAATTATAAGATAAAATGTTCCAAATCATTCTTGATTAGAGAAAAGCTGTTGAAAACACCTATGAGCCACCTCATAACTCTCAGATTAGCTAAGATGAGAAAAGGAAAAACAATGTTGGAGAGATTGTGGGAAGACTGGAACATTAGTGCACTGTTGGTAGAGTTGTGACATCATTCAACCATTCTGGAGAGCAAAATGGAATTATGCCCAAAGAGCATTAAATTAAACTGAGCATACCTTTTGACTTAGTAATACCAATACTAGACTTATATCCAGAAGAAAATTATAAAAAATGGGAAAATTTCCCCATGTTCCAAAATATTTATTAGAACTGTTTTGTAGTAGTAAAAATTGGAAACTGGGGGGGATGTCTACCATTTCCGGAATGGCTGAGCAATTTATGGAATATGAATGTTATGAAATAGTATCATTCTATAAGAAACCATGATTCATGAACTCTAGAGAAGCATGGAATGAGTTACAGGATCTGAAGCTGAGAAAAGCGAACAGAACCAAGGGAGCAATATATATACATGTATATACATCACCAACAACATTGTGAGATGAACAACCTTGATGGAAGCAGCTGTTCTCTGGTCCATCTGAACGAACACTGTTCACTTTTTAAAAATTTCTCTTATGTTTTTCCTTCTATCCCATGATTTTCTTTCTTTTCCTTTAATCCTAATTCTTCAGATCAAAAATGACTAATATGTGAACATGTTAAACGTAAATATATTTATTCAGCATTCAGTAGACTGCCACTGAGGTGAAAGAGGTGGGAAGCGAGAGTGCCAGAAAATTGTGGGATTTCTAAATATGCAAGTAGATGAATGTTGAAAAACTTTTATAACAGGGTTAATTGGAGAATACAATGTAAAATTTCAATAAAAATGTTTTGGACCATTTTTTCTTATGGCTAAGGAATAGTGTTGAATCCTTTATGTGAAAACTACCTGTTCAGTTCAGAAAATCCAGGTGAGTATAGTCCATTCTCAGACTTGACCAATATCAGCCTAAGAGAGCAGTTCCTTAGACCTAGAGCATTGTCTATGAGCTTGGCATTACCATCCTTATGGGCCATTTTTTTGATTAATATATTTTGTTACTTTTGTAAGGCAATGGGGTGAAGTGACTTGCCCAAGGTCCACCTCTAGGCAATTACTAAGTGTCTGACTTGAATTCATGTCCTCCTGTCTCCAGGGCTGGTTCTCTATCCATTGCACCACCTGGCTGAACCTCCCCCCTGTGCCACCTAGCTACCCCTATGGGTCATTTCTTTACAAAAATAGATAGGACATTCAATACAGAAGTAACAACATTGCCCTGCTCCCTCCTTCTGTGTTTTAAACAGATTTTTTGGAAATTTAGCATCTCATGCTCTATCTCCCTGCAGGGACCCCCTCCCCAAATTTCCACCCCTAACCTGTTTTTTTTTTTTAGTTTTCCTTCATGAAAACTTAGCTGCACAGATGAACCCCTTCACTCTTTCCTCTCTATTCTGTAGGGTCATGTGTTTGCTCTCTCCATGCTTGTTCATTATTCCCCCCCTTTACCTCTCTCTCCCTTTTTCTCTAGCTCCCTTCCTCTGTCTTCTTCTCTCTCTCTCTGTCTTTATCTTTGTATCTGTATCTCTCTCTCTCTCTCTCTCTCTCTCTCTCTCTCTCTCTCTCCTTGAGCTGCTGGACATGCAGGGCGTTTTGGTTAACATCCAATAATAACCCCCTGAAATACAACAAGACCCTTGGGCAAAAAAAGATACAGAAAAAGTGAATTTTTTAAAAAAACCTGAAGAACTGGCTTAAAGGGTTACTAGACCTTTAGCAGAACCATCACCATCACAAAGGCAAATCAGCATCTTCTTTAGCATTTGTTAAGCTCCTGCTACTTGCCTGATTAGAGAAGATTGGGGAGAAAGGGAATTTCTGGAATTATTCAGAGTCCCAGGAGGACTCCTTTTTTGTTTTTCTGGTTCAGTTATTTCACTCTTGCCTTTGACCCTGTTGTAGTTTTCTTGCTAAAGTTACTAGTGTGATTGACCATTCCTTTCTCCACTCATTTGATAGATGAGGAAACTGAGGCTAATTAGGTGAAATGACCTGCCCAGGGTCACCCAACTAAGCAGTATCTGGGGCTGGAATTGAACTCACATCCTTCTGACTCCAGGGTCTGCTCTCTGCATTGTACCACCAACTGCCCAAAGAGGTCCTCAGGGCATGTCCAAGACAGAACAGATAAAATGGAATGAGCTTAAGCTCTTGTCCAAATCCACTTTTGATTATCTTTTTTGTTCCTTAAATAGCCAATGCCTTTCCCCAAAGACTGACACCTTCTGTCTCTTCTCTGTGGGTCCTAGAGAGAGCTGGTCCTGCAGTCCAGAGGACCTCAGTTCAAAAGCTGCCTCCCTTGCCCCAACATGGGCGAAGTCACTTAACCTTTATCTCAGTTTCCTCATCTTCAGGAATGAGGAGCAACAGAACCACTGTTCTCTAGGTTGTTGGGAGCTGAAATCAGTCCATCAGTAAACACTTATTAAGAGCCTACTTTGTCCCAATCACTATGCTGAACTAGAGGGATTCAAACAGAGACAAAAACCATCCCTGCCTTTGAAGAGCTCACTAATTATTGGAGCCCATCTGGTCATGAATGAAGTGAAAAAAGGCTGACCGTGCTCCCAGACTGTTTAGCACAATGTTTTCAGCCATATTATCCCACACCTTCACTGAAGATGAGCACGGCCTCACAGTAAGCTGCCTCACATCTTCTACTTTTAAAGGCTACAAGCCAAGATCAAAGATGAGGGAGGGTTTGTGCAGGATCTTCTGCTTCCAGGTGATGGTGCTTCAGTGAAGCCTCTGAGGCTGAGCTGCAACAAGTATGGAAATATTCTCTGCTGCTTGTGCTAGTTTTGGTCTAACAATGAACACCAAGAACACCCAGGTGCTGCATCAGCCCCACCACACCATCTAGATGTTCAATTATTGATTAAAGCCAATGGTGTCTTTCCAGAGAGGTCCACATTGACAATGAGGTTGACACTCATATTGTCAGACCTAGCTTTGTATTTAGGAGACTGAAAGGAAATGTTTTTGTGTGTGTGTGTGTGTGTGTGTGTGTGTGTGTGTGTGTGTGTGTGAGTGAGAGAGAGAGAGAGAGAGAGAGAGAGAAGAGGTGTTAGAATGACCACCAGACTGAAGGTCTACAGAGCCATTGTGTTGACCTCATTGCTCATTGCCTGTGAGTCCTGTACAGTATACCAGTGCCACAGAAGGAAACTGAACTACTTCCATTTTAATTGTCTTAGGAAGACTCTGAAGACAACCTGGCAGGAGAAGGGTCCAGACCCTGAGGTACTTTCTCAGGTAAATTGCCAAGCATTCCAAAATTACTGCACAGAATGCAACTCTGATGGACCAGACACATTTTTAGGATGCCAGATGTACACTTTGAAAACAAAAGCTATTTTTTGGAGAACTCACCCATGGCAAGTGCCCACAAGAGTGGCAGAAGAAGTGATATCAAGGCACCCTCAAAGTCTCATTGAAGGATTTTTTAATTGATTGTACAGCATTGGAGGCCCCTGCACAGGACTGCCCAGCGTGGCATGACGTCATCACTGAGGGGGCTGTGCTCTATGAGAAAGGCAGAATGGGAGCAGCTCAACAAAAACATGATATGCACAAGTTTAGAGTATGCACCTCAGGAGTTCCCGTGGATTATTTGTTCCTGACCTGTAGTAGAGCTTTCCTAGCTCATATTGGTCTGATCAATCACAGACAGACACACTGCTATTTGTCTCAAACATGGTGATGTTATTTTGGTCTTCTTGGATAACAGTGGACAGTTACCAACCAATTTATTGGAGGGTCATCATGTAAACACATACACGTAAGTCACATAATGGATAACAAGGAAATAAACAACAGAAAAGGCACTAAAAGTAAGACACTTTGGGGAAGTTTTTCTAAAGGAGGTAAATTTTAGTTTGAACTTCAGAGAAACAGGACAGTCTTGAATCAGACCAAACTACATACAAGCTATTGCCATAGTCCGAGTCAGGTGAGAAGTGTCTGGGCTATCAAGACTAAAACATCAGTGGAGGGGCAGCTAGGTGGCACAGTAGATTGAGCACTGGCCCTGGAGTTGTGAGGACCTGAGTTCTAAACCAACTTCAGACACTTAATATTTACTTTGCTGTGGGACCTCAGTCAAGTCTCTTAACACTCCTACCTTGAAAAAAAAATCAGTGACGAGGAGCAGATATATTTCAGAGATACTAAGAAAATTAACATGGTAGAATGAGAAGGTTGAAGGATGATACCTTCCTTAGGAGCCTGTGTGCCTGGAGAATGGTGTGGTCCTTGAGCAGAATAGGGAACAGAAGGGGAAAGAAAATGAGTTCATTTTTACCCATGTTGAATGTAAGATATCTTGAATTAACCTCATAGTTCAGGTTGTCGAAAAGGCAGTAGAAAGCAAAAGCAGTTCAACTGGAATGGTCTCAGCTTTTAAATTATATGAAGAGGTATCCGAATAAGAGTGATTGGGTAGAATTATCAATAGTCAATATTTTCTTAAATGGCATTTGTGAACCAAAATCTTCATTAAGAACTAGGCACAATCATATGGACAGATATAGTTAGTCCATAACTTCAAGAAATTGGTATTCTAGCAGTGAAAGAGATCATCTCCCATAATGTAGAAGATGGAGGAGAGGAGAAAGTGTCTAATTGGAAGGGAGGATAGAGAAGTGAATTGGAGAAGGTTCCCACATGCTAAAGCCAGGTACCAAATGAAATGCTATCTGAGCTGAGCTTCCTTCTAAAATGGAGGTAGGGAATCACAATCTAGCCTCAGGGTGATGAACAATATAGGAGGAAAGAAGTTGGAAATGGCTTCTCTTCGCATTAGAAATCCATCTGGAATCAATTGCTAATCAATAAAAAGTGACTTCCATCCTATATTGAATAAACATATTGTGCGTAAATATTCTGCAATGAAGAATAGTCAATCAAGAGACCCTAATGTAAAGGACAAGCTTGTAAAGTCTCAGGGATCTCCAAAAGTGTGAATAGATTAATATATTTGTTTGCTGTTCAGTGGTTACTTTATAGAAATAAAGGAAGTTAAAGACAAAATATTGGTTCCAAATAGAGCATAAATTATTTTAAAGAAGGGTGAAAGAACTTTTTCCTGCCCCCATTGTGATCATTCTTATTTCTACATAAACATCTAAATTAATGAAAATGTATCATTAGTAAAATAAAGAAAAAAATAAGCCATGGCATAAGATTTTGTTCTCCGGCACATCACCCCCAGAACCTCTTTAAGCCCTTAATTTAACAATAGATATAACTTCCGTCTTTTGATGGAAAAAGACTCATACTACTTCAATGCAGATAGCAATTATGGACCCCTAAGAATCCTGTTCATAATATGATAAAAGTGACCAAGGTGCCTAAATTGAATTACTTATTCAATGCCATACAAATTAAGCTTTCAAAAATGACTTTATTTAACTAGAAATAATAGTGACAAAATTCATAGGGAGGAAGAAAAGGTCAAGAATGTCAAGGGAATTCATGAAAAAAAATGCAAGGGAAGTAGACCTCAGTTTACCAAATCTAAAATTCTGTGGTGAAGTATCTGTCATCTAAACTGTCTGATACTGGATACGAAATAAAGAAGTGGATCTGCCTGTTAGATTGGGTACAAAAGAAATGGTAGTAAATGCCTAAAGTAATCTACTGTGTGACAAGCCCAAAGACTTCAGCTTCAAGGATAAGAACTCACTGATAAAAACTGAGGTATACATCAACCTCTCACATCCTGTACCAAGATAAATTTGAAATGGATACTGGATTTGGACAAGAAAGGTGACACCCTAAGCCGATTGGGACGACAAAGAATAGTTTATCTGTCTGTTTTATGGAAAGGGGAGCAGTTTATGACCAAAGAAAAGAGAAAACATTATAGAATGTAAAACAGACCATTTCGATTACATCAAATTGAAAAGTTTTTGTGCAAGTAACGTCAGTACAACCTATATTAAAACAAATGTAGTAAGTTGGGAAAGAATTTTTAATGCTAGTGTTCCTGATAAAGGACTTATTTGTTCATGATAAAGGACTCATTTCTAAAACTATAGTGAACTAAGTCAAATTCATTGAAATACAAGCTATTCCCCAGTTGATCAACAGTCAAAGGACATGAGCAGGCAGTTCTCAGATGAAGAAGTTGACACTCTACAATTATTTGGAAAAATGCTCAAAATCATTGATTGATTAGAGAAATGCAAATTAAAACGAGGCACTACTCCTCATGCATCAAATTGGCTAATTAATTAAAAAGTTAAAGGATTCCTAGGGGCAGCTAGGTGGTGTAGTGGATAAAGCACCAGCCCTAGAGTCAGAAGTACCTGGGTTCAAATCCTGTCTCAGACACTTAACAATTACCTAGCTGTGTGGTCTTGAGCAAGCCACTTTACCCTGTTTGCCTTGCAAAAACCTAAAAACCTAAAATAAAATACAATAAAAAAAAATGATGGATTCCTGGTGGATAGGATGTGTGACAACTGAATACTAATGCATTGTTGGAGGAGTTGTGAACTGATTCAACTGTTCCAGAGACAATTCTAATGGACTTGTGATGGAACATTCCATCCACTTCCAGAGAAAAACTATGGAGTCTGCATACGGACCAAAGTATACTATTTTCAATTTGTGAAATTCTTTATGTATTATGATTTTTCCCTTCTCATGTTTTTTCTGTCCATTTTTGATGTGATTTCTCTTTGCCAGAATGATTAGTATCGTTTTACGTTTAATATAATTACACAACTATAACCTATATTAGATTGTTTTCTGTCCATCAGAGGGAAAAGGAAAGGAGGGAGGGAGAAACATGTGAAATTCAAAACCTTATAAAAAATCATTGTTGAAAGCTATATTTGCTTGTACTTGGCAAAATATATAAATAAAAAATTAATAAAAACAATCCTACTGGGGCAGCTATGTGGCACAGTGGATAGAGCACTAGCCCTGGGTCAAGAGGACCTGAGTTCATATCCGGCCTAGACACTTAAAAATTTCCTAGCTCTACAATCTTGGGCAATTCTCTTAACCCCATTGCCTTGCAAAAATCCAAAAAAAAAACCAAAATAATCCTCCTCATATTTTCATCTTGTTCAGCCTTTCTCACTTTTAGGAAAATAGCGTGACCAAAACACAGCACTAGTTTCTCACAAACTCTTTTTTGGAAAATTTTATTTATTTAAGGCAATAGGGCTAACCGACTTGCCCAAGGTCACACAGCTAGGCTATTATTTAGTGCCTTGGAACTCATTGGAACTCAAGTCCTCCTGATTCCAGGGCCAGTGCTCTATCCACTACTCCACCTAACTGCCCCTCACAAGGTCATCATGAAATTTTCTTAATCTATAATTGCTGATAGTTCTTAGTTTTCCTCCAGAAATCCTCTTATCTTTCTAAGAGAATACATCACTTTCCTTCTTCTAAAGAGATTAGCATTCCATAGAAGAATATTGCTCAGTTTCATTTCAACTGAAAATATCCATTGCTTTTTCCCATGCTCCCTCAGACTTTTCAAGATTATAGTTACCTGTGCTGGCTCTGAGTCTTATAAAGCGTGTGACCTTCGGGCAATTTCTTGTCTTTGCTTCAGTTTCCTTCTGTGCATTGATGATCACTGACCTGGATCAATTCTGAAGCCTGTCTCAACTCTTTAAGTTCTCTGCATGTGGATGTTTTAGGAGGTGGTGACATTCAAGGATGTGGCTGTGGACTTCACCCTGGAGGAATGGAACTTGTTGGACAATTCTCAGAAGCAGCTGCACAAGGATGTCATGCTGGAGAATGCTCAGAACTTTCTTTTCCTTGGTAAGGACCATTCCCCAGGTAACTGGGAATCTTTCTTTAAACGGAGTGTCTTCAGCTCTCTCCTAGAAGAAGGTTTGGGCCATTGATCACCTCTTAGAAAGTCCAAAGTGATGACCTCCTGAATCCAAGAGATCAGGTCCTCCTGCTGCCTAGCTTTTCTGAGACAGACCATTGTTCCATGTGACAGGGAGCTAGAAACAAGTCTGCAAAGTCTGCAAACATTGATCCTGGACCTTCTCCTTTTAGATGGGCACTGAAGGGGACCCTAACCCTCCCGAGGCTTAAGAGTTTTCGTCTTGCATGTAATCTCATGTGATCCTCAGAATTATCTTTTGGTTTGGATTTCTGTTAATATCCCATGTTATAATTGAGGAAACTGAGGCAAATAGATTGAGGGACTAATTCCTGGGTCAGTAAGAGTCTCAGTTCAGGTGATCCTGAATCCAGCCCAGTATGTTCCTGTTCCCATGGAATGCCTCTAATTGTTAGGCCATGGAAGTTAAGAAATGTGGACATCCTTCTATGAAGGAGACAAAGTTGGAATTTTCTGATTCCAAATTACTTGCAGTAAAGTGGCTCTGCTTTGAATCACCCCCCCTTCCCTAATAAGGGAATACAAACTCTAAATACAGACTCTAAAGAAGGCCGAGTCTCTCAAATATGAGTCCTTTCTAAAACAATATGAATCTACTAAGTGCTAACTGGATATAAGCAAGTACAAGGCTCATCTTCTGAAAACATAAGGCTTTCTGGTACCCCACAGTTTGGTGAGAAAGACAGCATGGACACAACTGCTGTTGCAGCCCATCAAGACAAGGTGGGCAGGCACTAAGGTTAAAGAAGACTGGACAGTCTTAAGGAAACAGATCTGTGGTACTTCAGAAAAGCCCGGGTAAAAGTTCTAGGCAGGAGCACCAGCCAGGGAAAACCCACACTGTTGGAGCAACAAAGAGGCCTCTGCCGCACTGCATCCTAGCCTATGTGGAGGGTAAGACAGGTGAAGGGAGACTAGAAAGGGACAAGGAGGCAGAAGATGAAGAGCCCATCCCAAAATTTTATCTTTGGTCCTCAATCCCCTGGAATTAGGTAGGGAGTGCCATGGACAGGCAAAGAACTTCAGGAAGATGAATTTAAAAGGTGATGGAGGATGGAGTGACCTGGGAATAGACGTGAGTCAGTTCTTTTAATACCTCAAACATGAGGTCATTTGGACCCCCAACTTAAAAAGGGCCAATTCTGCTGGAGAAAGGGAAGTGCTAGGGCAAGGTTACAAAGGTGGAATCACCTGCTTCAGTGTTGGGGCAGGGGTGTGGGAGTGATAATGAGGAGTGGATGACTCCTAATTTGGCTCATGAATAATTGAGAGGTTTTTGTTCTGTGTAGTAGCAGCAAACCTAGTTTACAGGAACATTGGGTTGTGTGGGATGGGTGGGAAAGAATAAATGAGGAGTCCCAAGAGAAATATCCAAGAAACTTAGAGAAAAGGAAAAAATATCAAGAAAATTGGATGATTGACAGTCTCCAAGGCTGCAAAAACGTCCATGAGATAATATCTAAGCATCAGAACAAGTGATCAGAAAAGTGGATCTAACTGAAAATTATGACAGGACAAGTGAAAAAGAGAAAATTTATTTCTCAGGTTATCATAAAATTTATAAAGAATGACCATGGGAGAAAGCATCAAAACTGGTCCATTCGGGACAGTTGGGCAATTACCTCAACATAAGAAAAAGCATTGTCTGCAACCAAAATGCTCTTGATGCAAAGAAAAATAAAAAGGAGAACATCTGTCCAGTTCAGTGGCCGGAGCATACTCCTTCACCAGGCTGGAGTTCTACTCTCTGGTGCTGTCATTTGGGTCAGGTCACTCGGCCATTCAGAACTTGTGACCGGAAGAGTCACACATAGTGACAAGGTGGCTGCACACTTGTCTCAAGTTTGTGGTGAGGATCCATTGCAGTTGTGTGTGGAACTTTTTGATCATCGAATTGTCTTATGTGTAAGTTTATAGTATTTTCAAATGATTGATTCTGCTCATTTAAGTTTGAGGTCTTTTTCTTTTAACTGGGGAAACTTTCTGCCAGGAAAAATGGGATATCCTTATACATATATATGTGTGTGTTTGTTTCCATCAGATGCAGAGCTCAAGTGTGATGAGATGAGTATAAATCTGAAAATGACCTCCTGGAATGACTTTACTGCTTCTGGTGAAGAGAGGACTCATCTTGGTAACCATGTTAACCACACTATAGAAAATCAGTATGAATATACTCAATATGGAAAGACTTGTCAAAGACATGACAGTTTCACTGAACATTGGAAAATCCACACTGAAGAGAAACCTTATGAGTATAATCAGTGTGGCAAGAATTTCTTTCCTAGCTCAAAACTTGCTTCACATCAGAGAATCCACACTGGAGAGAAACCTTATCAATGTAATCAGTGTGGAAAGACTTTCAGAGAGAGCTCCAGTCTTACTATACATCAGAGAATCCACACTGGTGAGAAACCTTATGAATGTAATCAGTGTGGAAAGACTTTCACACATAGCTCTGGACTTGCTGCACATCAGAGAATCCACACTGGGGAGAAGCCTTATGAATGTAATCAGTGTGGAAAGACTTTTACACAGGGCTCCAATCTTACTGTCCATCAGAGAATCCATACTGGAGAGAAACCTTACCAATGTTATCAGTGTGGAAAGACTTTCAGACGGAGCTCTGGAGTTGCTGCACATCAGAGAATCCACACTGGGGAGAAGCCTTATGAATGTAATCAGTGTGGAAAGAATTTCACATGGAGCTCCTATCTTGCTGAACATCAGAAAACCCACACTGGGGAGAAACCTTATGAATGTGATCAATGTGGAAAGACTTTCAGAGACAGCTCCAGTCTTTCTGCACATCAGAGAATCCACACTGGGGAGAAACCTTACCAATGTTATCAGTGTGGAAAGACTTTCAGACGGAACTCTGGACTTGCTGCACATCACAGAATCCACACTGGGGAGAAGCCATATGAATGTAATCAGTGTGGAAAGGCTTTCAGAGAACACTCCTCTCTTATTCATCATCAGAGAATCCACTCTGGGGAGAAGCCTTATGAATGTAATCAGTGTGGAAAGACTTTTGCATGGAGCTCTGGACTTGCTGTCCATCAGAAAATCCATACTAGGAACTAGCCTTAAGAATGTCATCAAAGTGGAAAGACTTTCACACAAAGCTCTGGACTTGCTGCACATCAGAGAAGCCACACTGGGGAGAAGCCTTATGAATGTAATCAGTATGGAAAGAATTTCACACCGAGCTCCTATCTTGCTGAACATCAGAGAATCCACACTGGGGAGAAACGTTATGAATGTAATCAGTGTGGAAAGACTTTCACGCAGAGCTCTGGACTTGCTTCACGTTAGAGAATCCACACTGGGAACAAGCCTCATGAATGTAATCAGTGTGGAAAGACTTTCATACGGAGCTCCCATCTTGTTGTACATCATATAATCCACACTGGAGAGAAGCCTTATGGATATAATCAATATGAAAAGGCTTTTTAAGATGCCCAACCAATTTTGTAGGCATCAGAAAATCCACCCTGGAGTGAAATGTATGAATGTAATCAATTTGGGGAAATCTTGCCACATGTCTGTGAATGAACACTGGTGAGAAATCTGAGAAGTATTGATTACATTCCAAAGCTTTTAATATTCCAAAGCTTTTAATATACATGTTCATCGTACTTGACATCAGAGAATCCACAATGGAGAAAATATTTATGATTGTGGTTCATATGTAAAGCTTATCCTTCCATTTTGCCAAACAACTGTGACAATTCCCAGATCAAATTTCTGGGTATTCATTTCATTCATGGATAATAAATTTAGTATAACACAAATTATTGCTGAATGGACATTTTTCATCTCCTGTAAAGCAAAGATGAATCCTGGAAGCCTCACAGTGCTTTCATGCCCTTAGATGAGTGGATGTTCCCAAAAGGTGGTGATCAGTTCGGACAGGTTCAAAATTTATGAGAATAACTATTCTTTTTTTTTTTTTTTTTTTAATTTTCGCAAGGCAAATGGGGTTAAGGGGCTTGCTCAAGGCCACACAGCTCAGTAATTTTTAAGTAGTTGAGACCGGATTTGAACCCAGGTACTCCTGCCTCCATGGCCAGTGCTTTATGAGAATGACTATTCTAATGAGGGTTTGGGAAGCATAACTCATCATTCAATCTAGACAGAAATTTATATCCAGTTCATCCTTGAATCGGGTAATCTAGACAAAAGGGGAAATCTACTTCCCCTTGAACCTGTCTGACTGAAACAGAATGGACCAGAATTCACCTAGACAAAAATCTCTTTACCTTTCAGCTCAGATCTAAAGTTTTCAAGTTGGGGAAGGCTTGTCCCAAGATTTCATCTCATCATCAGCCCTCCATTAAAGTCTGACTGAATAATGTAAGGGGGATGATTTCTGAATGAGGAAATGAAAATGTGAAGAGACATTTAGCCCTATTTCAGTAATTGGTTATTAATATATGAGAACAATAATCATTTCTTTCCTATCAGAGAATTCATTCTGCAGGATAAACCTCATTGATACCATCACTATGGAAAATCATCAGACTAACGTCTTCCCTCATTTCCCATCAGGGAATTCACATGAAATAGAAATCCTACTCCTGTAATGAATGTGGAAAAGCCTATAAATGGAGAACAAAGTTTATTAGTCATCAGAGGAACAAGTTCCACATGGATGCTGTTGGAAAGACCTTCAGCCTAAGATCATCTCTTTTTATGAAGGATTCATCGTGGTGTGAAAACATAAAACACTTAATGAGGTCCCACCTTCTCAGGAAGATGGAGGTCACTAGACATCAAACTGAGGAACAAGTTCCACATAGATGTTGCTGGAAAGACCTTCAGACTAAGATTATCTCTTGACATCAAGGATTCATTACAGAGAGAAGACATAAAACACTTAATGAGGTCCCACGTTCGCTGGAAGATTGAGTTCAGTAGACATCAAACTAGTCACACTAATGAAGTCTTAAAAGTCAGAATTCTGGGAAGGCCTTTGCCTAAAACTTATAACTAACTGTATATACATTGGAAAAGACTTCCTGAGGTTAACATTTATGGATCCAATTAGTGAGGAAAGGCCTGTCCCTGCATAACAGACCTTTTTAGATATCACATATCACATCCAAAGCAAGAAGTCCTAAAAATGGATTGAACTGTTTTTCTGAAATCATAAGGTTTCTCAAAAGCTCTCCTAAAATAATTCATGGCACATAGAAATGGGGCCTGCCACTCACTCACTGATTTGAGGACACTTCCTCCCACCATCATTAAACAGACCTTTTGTGTTCGCCCTTCAAGCTGTCCTGAGTTGGTAAACTCCTTCATTGCTCCAAAATTAGTTTTGAGATCTTGCTGCAAAGTTGGCTGGAAGGGAATTTGGGAAAACCCAGGTAGTACCTCGCCTTGCTATCTTGGCTCTTGAAGTCCTCATGCCCATTTTTTGGACTTCAGCTATCCCTTTGATACCTCATTTTCTTGATAAGGTCTCTTATCTTTCCCATTTCATTTTTTTCTGCAATTTTTCTTGATTGCTCATTTAAGAATTCTCTCCTTGGTATTCTCTGGAATTCAGTTGGGTATATCTTCTCCCTCTTGTTTTTTCCCCTTCCCTTTCCTTCTTTCCTCTGATATTTGTAAACTCTCGTCAAACCATCATTTTGCTTTCTTTCTCTTCTTTTTCTTTGAAATAGCTTCTGTTGCTGCTTCCTGTAGAATACTTTTTTAGAATTGATAATTCTTCAGGTATGCTATCTACCAATTCTAATCCCTTGAATCTTTTCATCACTTCTACTTCCTATTCATAAGCAATGTTATTTAGATCATATCTTTTAGAGTCTGATGGTTTTCCTTCCTTTTCAATTTGAGTCTGAAATTTGAAATAAGACTGTCAACCAGTTCCAGATTTTAGCTGATTGTATACAACCTTCTCCATCTCTGACTTTTTCCCTGGAAGATAGACTTTGGTCTCTTTGGCTTCAGTGGGTAGAAGACAGACTTGTTGCTGTACTGTTGAGTGGTTTGCCTTGGATTCAAAGTCATCTTGACTACACAATGGACAAATCTTGCTGAAGATAAAACTTAGGGATCTAAATATCAATGTTCTTGCTCTGCTATGGATTTCATTCGATTTCCCATTATAAGACAACTCATTAATCATCCCAAATTTCACACTGTGTATGAAACCCCTAAAACCCCTCTTGAAATCCTGATACTTCTCTTTATTCTTCAGTAATAATCCTTTGAATTCACATATTGTCATTTCTTCGGCTATTCACAAGTTGATGGCTACTCAACTTTGTTTCTTTGATGGCACAAAGAGCTCCAGTTAAAATATAACTGACTGCTTCATTTGAAGTGTTAGCTGGATAAAGTATTTTCTATGTAAAATAATTTGAAAAATATATTCAGTTGGACCGTCATGTGATTGACAGCAAGATTTTGTTTCAAATCTGTTTAGTCAAAACAACAGGTTTTGTTTTAAATCTATAATATTGCTTTTATGTTTCAGGTTTTTCTTTGTGATTATTTTTTTTAGGTTTTTGCAAGTCAAATGGGGTTAAGTGGCTTGCTCAAGGCCACACAGCTAGGTAATTATTAAGTACCTGAAGTCAGATTGGAACTCAGGTACTCCTGACTCCAGGGCTGGTGCTCTAGCCACTTCACCACCTACCTGCCCCTTTCTTAGTGATTTTGGGAGTCATTTATGAGAAATGTTGTTAAATTAAAAAATGATTAGAATGTTTAGAATGATGCAATTGTCTTCTTAGAAAATCAATTCCTCTCTGTTTTTTAAATTAATTAATTAATTCCTTTTTGTTTTTTTTTCCAATTACATGCAAAGATACTTTCAATATTCATCCTTTTGCAAACTTATGGGTTTCATATTTGTCTACCACCCTCCCTTCCCCTTGGCTGTGAACCTTCTCAGGTAGGTCGTGTTTAAAATATTTCCTTCTTGATGATGATCTTTGTCCTTCTTTCTTGAAGAAGACTATGACATTAGGGAGGTGAGGCCATGACAAACACATGAACTGTATTTGAGTGGGGGGGGAGCTGTGCTAAGTCACCAACCTCACTTTCTTCAGAGCCATCTGGATCCAATGACCAGATATGGATATGGCTGACTGGAGATGTCCTTGGGTGCTGGGCAATCAGGGTTAAGTGACTTGCCCAAGGTCATGTAGCTTAGTAAGTGTCAAATGTCTTGAGGTCAGATTCGAACTCCCATTCTCCTAAGTCAGTGCTGACACCACTGCCCATATGAATCATATTGTGAAATCAGAACTAAGGGGAGGGGGACATGAAAAAGAAATAAAAAGAACAAAGTATGCTTTACTTCACATTCATAGTTTTTTCTTTGGATTTGTATGGATGGAATTTTCCATAACAGAGTCAGCATTGTCCTTTATCACGGAACTTCTGGGAAAAACGGGGGCCACCATAGGTCATCATCACCCAGTGCTGCTGTTAACATGTACAGTGGTTCTTCTCCCTTCACTCAGCCTCAGTTCATGAAGGTCTTCCCAGGCTTTTCTGAAGTCAAGCCACTCCTGGAAATCCACTCCTCTTTTCAACTGGATGCTGCGATTTGAAGAATCAAACTGGTAGAGAATGTGGTTCTAAACTTTAAAAATTGCTACATAACTGCATATATTTTGCTTTAAAAATAATAATAATAATAATAAACTTACTCTTAGGAAAAGAAACAAAAATCTCTTAAGTTCTAATTTGGAGGTTGTTTGGAATTTAACCAAATGGTTTGGCAACCTTCTGTTTGGCCAGGGTCATAAAATCTGATCAGAAGTAGCTCAAAAACAAACGTAGCTCAAGATGCTCATGCTTAGAGATTCCACCCCAGGTGTTGGCATGAATTTTGGTGCATGACCTGAGAGAGTATTCCAAGCTTATATTGGTCTAATCAGCACAGACACATTGCAACTTGCCTCTAATGGCATTTTGGTCCTCCAGAAAGGACAACCACCAGTTTTTATAAGGCTTGTCTCCTACGAAATTGTCTCATGGTAACAGCCAAAATACAAACTGGAAATATGGGTTAAATCTAATTCCACTAAGCTTATTCCAAATACTCTTCATTGAGTTATGTAATATTGACTAAGACTTATGCTCTAGGCACAGTCTGTCTTAATATCAATGCCATTTCAGAAGGAATCAAACCTTTCAGTCTGCATTTTCTCTTTTGACATGAAAAATAACTAAGAAAAGGGATCCAATCCCACAAACCCATGGTTAATGGAGATAACCTTCCTTCCTCGCAGTGAGGCCACAAGGTCTCTTGGTGATGAGAGACGTCTCCATTGTCCTGTACCAGAGACATCTGCTCTTTTGCATCTTTAGTCATTGAGCTACTTGCTTCATCTTTACCTTAATATGATCATTGTGTTTGGATAATACACACTGCAAATGGTTCTCCAGGTTCTCATGTCTCTCCTCATCAGTTCATGTTAGATGAAAGGGAGCACACGAGATAAGAAAATAACAGAAGCAAGTGAATGTAGTGATTCAGAAAGTCCAGAAAAAACATGCAGGGGAAGAATTTCCCTTTTGAAAAAGACCTGGGGGGAAAACTAGAAAGTGGTTTTGGTAGAAATCAGGTTTAAACTCCCAGCCTCTAACTGATAGCTCAAATTGGGATACGGACAGCTGATTATTGTTCACCTGTTTGAACCATATCCAATTCTTCATGTCCCCTTTTTGAGTTTTCTTGGCAATGATTACAGAATACTTTGCCATATCCTTCTCTTTTTTATTATATAGATGAGGAAACTTAGGCAAACAGAGTTAGTGTCTGTTGAGCTCAGGAAGATGAGCTTTTTAGCTTGAGGCCCTCCATTCTCTTCCCTGCATCACAACTTCAGGAAAGCCACCAAATGGGGTGGCTAGGTGGCACAGTGGGTAGAGCACTAGCCCTGGAGTCAAGGGGACCTGAGTTCATATCTGGTCTCAGACACTTTATAATTCCCTAGCTGTGTGACCTCAGACAATTCTCTTAACCCCAATGCCTTGCAAAAATCAAAAAAGAAGAAAAACAAAGAATCCTCATGTTTTCGTCTTGTTCAAATTTTTTCACTATGCGGAAAATAACTTGATTTTTTTCCTCTCCAGTGGCCATAGGAAAGGTTTTAACCCCACAAAATTCAGCATTGCTTTAGCTTCTCAGAAACTCTTTCTTTGAAGATGTCATTTATTTATTTAATGCTATGGGGTTAATTGACTTGCCCAAGGTCACACAGCTAGGCAATTATTAGGTGTCTGAGGTCACATTTGAACTCAAGTCATCCTGAGTCCAGTGACAGTGCTCTATCTACTGCTCCATCTAGCTGCCCCTCATGAGCTCTTCATGGAATTTCCTCAATCTGTTATTTCTGACAGTTCTTAAGTTTCCTCCAGAAATCCTCCCATCTTTCTGAGAGAAGACATCACTTTCCTTCTAAAGAGATTAGCATTCCAGAGACGAATATTTCCCAATTTTATTTCAGTTGAAAATTGCTTTTTCCAATGTTCCCTTGGACTTTTCAAGATTGTAGTTCCCTGTGCTGGCTCTGAGTCTTATAAAGGATGCGACCTTTGGGAAATTTCTTCTCTTTGCTTCGGTTTCCATCTGTGCATTGATGAGCATTGACCTGGACCAGTTCTGAAGCCAATCTCAGCTCTTCAGTTCTCTGCATGTGGATGTTTAGGAGGTGGTGACATTCAAGGATGTGGCTGTGGACCTCACCCCCGAGGAGTGGGACCTGTTGGACAATTCGCAGAAGCAGCTACACAAGGACGTCATGCTGGAGAATGCTTAGAACTGGCTTTTCCTGGGTAAGGCCCATTCTCCAGGTAACTGGGAATCTTCCATTAAAAGGAGTGACCTCAAATGTCTCCCTAGAGGGACGTTTGGGCCATTGATCAACTCTTAGCCCTGACTACCTCTCAGTACTAATCACCTCTCATCACTGTCCTCGACATTGACCACCCCTCAGCACTGACTGCCTCTCAACACTGTTCACCTCTGGGCGCTATCTGGGGAGCGGATGTGTTGTTGCATCTCAGGATAAGTAGGGATTTAAGCATAGCCATTCCATAGTTAAACTTGTGTGATTCATTTATTTGGACAAAATATTTACTGCTCAGTTTCTCACTAAGCATCACCACCTATTTTTCATCTTTGCTGGGACATCTAATTACTTCATAGCTCAGTACCTTTTGCAGTATATTAATATTATGGTAATTATTTTAACTTTTCTCACTTTCCAATTTTGCCTTCTTTATTAAATTACATCATTTCATACTCTCAAATCCTTTAATCACTTGCCTCATTGGAACTCATTTCTTGGCAAATCCCAGCACAAGGATATTGACTTCCCAATGTACCTTGAGTCCAAATCACATCCTGTTGATCAATGCTAGTAGAAGGCACATGCATCATTCTACTAAATACATTATAAATTTATATCAATGAATTATATTTGCAAACTCAAAACAGCAAGAAATTCTGTAATTTACCTAGAATGAATGTCTCATTCCTCAAAGGAATGATCTGCTTTTAAGCCACCTATGTTTCCTCTATCTTGTTCACCTCAGCTCCTCAACTCAATTTTGAGAATGTGGAGGAGAGAAGCTAGAAAAAATTGCTTCTCTGAGTCAGAGAATCATAGACTGCTCCTAAACCACCCATTACAACCCTAAATTTTCACAAATGAGTGGAGTGAAAGTCAACCTAGAAATTTACTATGTTTACACAGCAAGCAAGGTTCATTCCCCACCTTCTTCAAATAAATACCTATTTCAATTAGTTATTTTTCTTCATTTTAATTATGAACACTCTCACATCTCTTGCTTTTTTCCTGTTTCTTTTTTAAATACTTAAGCTACACCAGTTATTAAAACTCTACTATGCTACTGTCCCTAAACTGTTTTCCTTTATTTCTTTACTCTTTTTTATTCAAAATTTTAAGAGAAGGGTGAGCAAACAAACCATCTTTACCCAGTATAACAAACACCATTCTTTTTTGCTCATTTAATGTTTTCTGTGAATTCTTATGCCTTCACTGAAAAATAAAAACACTTTCTAAAGTTACCAGTAGTACACAGTTCTCTAAGCAAAAGTAAGTCAACTTCTCCAGATTCCTACTTCAATAGCTTGTTGTGGCTTGCTTCATCTTGGGGCCCACAGAGGCAACCTCACTCCCAGAGGGGAGCTGAGAATAAGGAGTCAAGCCACTACTGCCTTATGCCTCCAGCTCAATTTTATTACTGCTTAGCTATTACATATATAGTGTTAGGTGTTCCAGGGTAGAAAAAAGTATAATGAAGGAATGGGGGGAGTGCTCAAGCTGGGTAACTTCAGGTGCTATAATAAAAATGATAATTTTACCTACATCATATTACTAATCCCATGCCAAACCAGTCAAAAAAGAGTAAGAAAACTGAACTGGAAGAACAAAAGATCAAGAATATGAAATGAATTCATGAAAGAAAATAAAAAGGAAGGTGACCTAGCTCTGGCAGATGAAACAATTTAATGTAAAATGGCCATGATCATAGTCATTTCTTACTGGTTTAGAAATAGAGAAATGTATTGGAGAATAGATCAGGTATGAGAGAAACATCAGAAACAGCACTGTAGAAATCTACACTTTGTTAAAGTCAGTGACCTCCACTATATGCATCATATAGTTGCAAAGGGGAGGGATTTACGACCTTGAAGGAATTAGGGGGCATTGTAAAATGCAACATGGCTATTTGATTATAATAAAAAAGTTTTGTATAAAAACAAAATTAATAGAAGCAAGACTCAAGGGAATGCAGGAAGCTAGGAAACAGTTTTTTACAGCTAGTCAGTCATCAGAAAAACCTGGAAAGAGTTACATAAACTGGTGCTGAGTGAAGTGAGCTGAATCAGGAAAAGATACTACATACATACAGCAAGTTTATGCAATGATCAACCATGACAGACTTGGTTCTTCTCAGTGGTACAATTATCAAAAATAATTCTGATGAATTTGTGATGGAAAATACCAGTATCTCAATTCAAAGGAAGGAAGAAAAGGTCAAGAATACCAAGGGAATTAATGAAAACATGAAAAGAAGATGGTGTAGCCATAGAAGATCTACATGCGTCTGTCAGCAAAACTGTTTGGGACTAAGAAATAGAGTGGTGGATGAGTGGAACAGATAGGTGCAAAACAGCAGTAAATGACTACAGGAATCTGTTGATAGACAAAACCAAAGATCCCAGCTTCTGGGATAAGATACCACTCTGACAAAAAAACCTGCTGGGCTAAGTGGAAGACAGAATTGTAGAAACTAGGCATAGATGAATATCTCAGATCCTCTACTTAGAGAAGTTCAAAATGTTCAGAATTTTGACATAAAAATGATGCTATAAATCTTTTAGGAGAACATGGAAGAGTTTACTTGTCAGATCTACACAAAAGGGAGGCATTCATGAACCAAAAAGAGGTGGAAATTTATTTATTTAAGATTATGGGGTTAAGTGACTTGCCCAAGGTCACACCACTAGGCAATTATTAAGTGTCTGAGGTCACATTTGAATTCGGGTCATCCTGAATCCAGTGCCAGTGCTCTATCCACTGCTCTACCTTGCTGCCCCTCACAAGCTCTTCATGGAATTTCCTTATTCTGTCATTTCTGACAGTTCTTAGTTTTCCTCCAGAAATCCTCTTATCTTTCTGAGAGAACACATCACTTTCCTTCTAAAGAGATTAGCATTCCAGAGAAGAATATTTCCCAATTTTATTTCAGTTGAAAATTGCTTTTTCCAATGCTCCCTTGAACTTTTCAAGATTGTAGTTCCCTGTGCTGGCTCTGAGTCTTATAAAGGGTGCAACCTTTGGGCAATTTCCTTTCTTTGCTTCAGTTTCCTTCTGTGCATTGATGAGCATTGACCTGGATCAATTCTGAAGCCCATCTCAACTCTAAGTTCTCTGCATGTGGATGTTTTAGGAGGTGGTGTCATTCAAGGATGTGGCTGTGGACTTCACCCCAGAAGAGTGTGGACAATGCTCAGAAGCAGCTGCACCAGGATATCAGGCTGGAGAATGCTCAGAACTGGCTTTTCCTGGGTAAGGCCCATTCCCTAAGTAACTGGGAATCTTCCGTTAAAATTAGTGACCTCAACTCTCTCCCTAGAGGGAGGTTTGGGCCATTCATCACCTCTCAGTCCTATCTCTCAGTGCTAATCCCCTGTCAGCAATGTCACCACCTCATTATTGTCCACCTCAGCGCTGACCCACCTCTCAGCCAGCACTGTCCACGTCGGATCACTGTCTACCTCTCATCACTGTCCACCTTGGCACTGACCACCTCTCATCACTGCCCACCTCTCATCACTGACCACACCTCAGCACTGACCACCTCTCAGCACTGTTCACCTCTGGGTGCTGTCCGGGGAGTGGATGTGTCGTTGCTCTCATACTTTCTTGTATGATGATTTCAACCATGTTATCAAATAGTTTCATTTGGAGGATGGAGGGGCCTCAAGGTCAGTTACCACACTGATGGAAAATTCATAAAAATGAAAAGGCTATAAGACCGCATCAAGCTGGTGCATGATCTACTGTTTGCATGTGATTGTGCCTTCAGTGCAGCCTCTGAAGCTGAGATGCAATAAAGTGTGGATCAATTCTCTGCTGCTTCTGATAATTTTTTGTCTATGAACACCAAGAAAACACAGGTGTTCCATCAGCCTGCACAACACCATCCATATGTGGAATCATCAATTACAGCAAACGAAGCTGTGAATACTATGGACAAATTCACTTACCTTGGTAGTGTCCTTTCCAAGGGTGTTCACATTGACAATGAGGTTGACATTTGCATTGCCAGAGCTAGCTCATTATTGGGGAGGCTCTGAAAGAAAGTATGAGAGAGTCTAGGTATTAGACTGACTACCAAACTGAAGGTCTACAAAGCCATTGTGCTGACCTCATTGCTATATGCCTGTGAAACCTGTTCAGCCTGCCAACATCATGTCAGCAAGTTAAGTCTCTTTCATTTAAGATGTCTTAGGAAGATTCTGAAGATCACCTGGCAAGAGAAGATACCAGGCACTGGGGTCCTTTCTCAAACTAAACTGCCTTGCATTCCAACACTACTAGAGAGAGTGCAACTGTGATGGACGGGATACATTGTTAGAATGGCAGAAGTACACTTGCCAAAGAGACTATTTTTTTCTTTTTTTAATAATTTTTAATTTATTTTCAGCCATGTTCACATATATATTTTTAAGTTACAAAATATCTTTCCACTCTCCCTTCCCATGCCCTCCCTTCAGTGGTGAACAGTCACATTAGCATTGTACATATACATTTTGATAAATGTATTTATAATTCAGTAATTTTCAGTATGAGGAATTAGAATTAAGGGAAAAAGATGCATAAGAGATAATTTTTATAAAGTGTTCATCAGCTTGAGAAGGATGGTTTCTTTGTGTGTTTCTGTGTGTGTTTGTGTGTATGTGTGTGTGTGTTTGTGTGTGTGTGTATTTGTGTTTTTGTTTTTCTTCCTCTGGATGGCTACAATATGTACATTGTTCTCTTGACTCTATGCCCTTCACTCAGCATCAGACCCTGCAAGTCATTCCATGCTTCTCTAGAGTTTGACCATTTATGGTTTCTTATAGAACAAAAGTATCCCATAGTATTCATGTACCATAACTTGTTTAGCCATTCCCCCATCACTGGGCCTCCCCTCAATTTCCAATTCTTTGGCTCTTCAAAAAGAGCTACTATGCATAGTTTGGAACATGTGGTTTCAAAGAAACTATTTCATAGAGAACTCTCACATGGCAAGCACACATGGGGAGGTCAGAAGAAGGGATACCGAGACACCCTGAATGTCTCCATGAAGAACTTTAAACTTTATTGAATAGCATGGGAAACTGACACAGGACCTCCCAGCATGGCACAGTGTCATCAGTGAGGCGGCTGCACTCTACGAGGAGGGCAGAATTGAAGCAGCTCAAAGGATATGTGACATCTGTAAGTTTAGAGTACCCACCCCAGGTGTTCACATGAACTATTTGTGCCCAACCTGAGTTCAAATGTAGACTCAGACACTTCATAATTACCTAGCTCTGTGGCCTTGGGCAAGCCACTAAACCCCATTGCTGTGCCAAAAGCCAAAAAAAAAAAGAGAGAACAACAAGAACCAACCACATTGCATATTGTGTAATTTTCTTAAACCTTCTCCTTGCCCCCCTCCCCAAGCAAAGGACAATCTAATGAATATTGTACATATACATTTGTGTCGAATGGGCTGTCATTTCTTTGGTTTTTAAAATCCTTCCTGAGCTCTTCCAAGGGGCTTTGGTTTTCAGTCCATTCCACAACCTCCTTTGAGGCTTCACAAGAAGTTAAGTTGTCATTGCTTTTCTCTTCTGAGATAGCATTTTGTGGACTCTATCTGAATGTACCTTTCTTTCACTGGCATTCTTCTTATTTATTTTTGTTCATTTAGATAAGCAAACTCGACTCCCCTGGTACCAAAGGCATAGCCCAAGCTTTATGTGCTGGGGTCAGGATCAAGTCCTTGGCTCGTTGTGTGCCAAAGTGTTGCCTATGACACCCAGGCATTGCTAATGCAGAGTTTTGTTTCCTCCTTTATGCCAAGGCTTTGCCTCTGTAGATCATTCATTTCCAATCCAGTTCCACCTACACAGCATCCCCAGGGCCCAGACTTTATCTTCTGCTCTGGTATAGGAACCTCAGTGCTTGCTTGCTGCACTACTAACTAATTATGTAGCGACCTGAACTGTGCTGTGATTAAGAGCCTCCTGTTACCTTTCCAGCAGACCTGTCTTACCTGCGCCATGTTTTCCCTTTCCTCAGAAGACACAGACATTTATGGAAGTCACTCCATTATCTCTTGACTTGAAAAAGTTCTTTTGCCCTTTTTCAGGTGAAATCTGAATCTAAATAAATCTTTTAAAAAGAGTTTTGTAAGATAACACCAAATAACCTCTTTTACATTAGTGTCATCGATGCTATGTATTAGTGATATCATTGTAGATTATAGAATATATGAATATGGCTGTTACATAGAATTATATTGCAGTAAACTTGGAACTTTTTATGGCAGTACAAACACCCCTCACTCCTGTGAATCATCACCATTGCTATCTTTTGAAATTTCTTTTTGATCACCATTTACTTAACTCCTAGGATATTGCTGACCTAATGAACAGAAAGTTGATATCCCAGCAAAACCTCTATTGAGGGGCGGCTAGGTGGCGTAGTGGATAAAGCACCAGCCTTGGAGTCAGGAGTACCTGGGTTCAAATCCAGTCTTAGACACTTAATAATTACCTAGCTGTGTGGCCTTGGGCAAGCCACTTAACCCCATTTGCCTTGCAAAAACCTAAAAAAAAACCCCCTCTATTGAGGTGGCAAGTGGAATCCTTTGTTTGCCTGCAGACAACCTGATATGGAATTAATGACTCAAAAGGATATGGAAATTGATGAACCTGTGCTGAGCCAGAGTTTTCCCTATTTCTCGTCTCTATCAATCATGGACATGTACTGCCTCACTCTATTTTTAGTGCTCTCTCAAAGGCATGAAGTTGCTTTCACCCAAGGAGAAGAATTACTGATTCTGAGAAAGGTCTTGGAACCAATCAATGAGAAACCCCCAAATCCTTAATATATAATAAAGACTTGGAGAGCTTTAGTGTCTTTTTTGTTGCTTACTGGATTGGAATTTTGGAAAACAATCACTTTTGTTTTATTCATCTGTACTATTTTGTTTTCACAAGTACTATTTTCAAGTATTAATTGAAATATGGAGGAGTTAGGCTCTCTCTTCACTACATTTTTCAAAAAGAAAAAATATCTTATTCTTGTTCTAATAAAAACAAAATAAATAACAAAAGAAATGTGAAGTAATCAGCACAAAATTATCATTAATAAAGGATTAATAAATTGGGTCATTCTAAAAGGATGAGTGAAGGTGGGAACATCAGTGTTATGATGTTGGTGTGTGGGCCTTCAATTATTTATCCTCAAAGTAATTATGTCATGAAGGATGCTTTAACGTTTCCTCTTAGAAAAATAATTGCTATTGTAACTTTATGGGGCCAGATGTTTTTAGTGATTATTTCTAGTGCATATGGGAATAACTATTATGATGACCTATTTATTACTCTAACATCTTCCCAGAATAATTCTTTCTGTTTCTAAATTAAAATAAATAATTCAAAAATAAAAATTCAACTAGCAGCAATCTGGGAATTGTGAAGAATATCAATTACATATACTATTGGCCTGAGTAGAACAGCACATGAGAAAATGTAATCCATTCTGACATCCCCGTGTAAATATTTTTCATCTTTATATCTCCCAGTCATGATTCTCTGGCTACTGCTGAGCAGAGACAGATTGACGAATCCTCCCCTGGCATGGAACTAGATTCCAGAAGCAGTTGTTCTGAAAAAATGGGAGTCCTGAGGTGTGGTGTAGGCAAGCAGAAGTGAACACATGCCCAATAAGTATTGTAGCAGCAGACCCGATGTTAAATGTTACCTCAGACACTTAATAATTGCCTAGTGGTGTGACCTTGGGCAAGTCACTTAACCCCACAGCCTTAAATAAATAAATGACATCTTCAAAGAAAGAGTTTCTGAGAAGCTAAAGCAATGCTGTATTTTGTGGGGTTAAAACATTTCCTGTGGTCACAGGGGTGCAAAAAAATGAAGTCATTTTCGTCATAGTGAAAAAATTTGAACAAGACAAAAACATGAGGATGCTTTGTTTTGTTTATGTTTTGATTTTTGCAAGGCATTGGGGTTAAGAGAGTTGTCCAAGGTCAAACAGCTAGGGAATTATAAAGTGTCTGAGGCCAGATATGAACTCAGGTCCTCTTGACTCCAGGGCTGGTGCTCTATCCACTGTGCCACCTAGCCACCCCATTTGGTGGCTTTCCTGAAGTTAAGTGATGCAGGGAAGAGAATGGAGGGCCTGAAGCTAAAAAGCTCAACTTCCTAAGCTCAATAGACACTAACTCTGTTTGCCTCACTTTCCTCATCTGTAAAATGAGAAAGAGAAGGATATGGCAAACTATTCTGGAATCATTGGCAAGAAAACTCCAAAAGGGCACATGAAGAATTGCATATGATTGAAACAGGTGAACAATAATCAGTTATCAGTATCCTGTTTTGCGCAATCAGTTAGAGGCTGGGAGTTTAAACCTGATTTCTACCAAAATCACTTTTTAGTTCACCCCCCCAGGTGTTTTTCAAAAGGGAAATTCTTTCTCTTTCTTTCCTTCCTTCCTTTCTTCCTTCCTTTCCTTCCTTCCTTCCTTTCTTTTTCTTACTTGGTTTTTGCAACGTAAAGGGGGTTAAGTGCCTTGCCTAAGGCCACACAGCTAGGTAATTAAGTATCTGAGCCCGGATTTGAACCCAGGTACTCCTGACTCCAGGGTCAGTGCTTTATCCACTAAGCCACCTAGCTGCCCCAAAGGGAAATTCTTCCCCTGCATGTTGATTTTCTTGACTTTATCCAGTTTTGAAATCACTACATTTACTTGCTTCTGTTATTTTCTTATCTCGTGTGCTCCCTTTCATCTAACATGAACTGATGAGGAGAGAAATGAGGAGAACCTGGAGAACCATTTGCAGTATTTTCCAAATGCAATGATCCCATTAAGGCAAAGATGAAGCAAGTAGCTCAATGACTAAAGATGCAAAACAGCAGATGTCTCTGGTACAGGACAATGGAGACCTTTCTCATCCCCAAGAGACCTTGTGGCCTCACTGCTAGGAAGGAAGGTTATCTCCATTAACCATGGGTTTGGGGGACTGGATTCCTTTTCCTAGTTATTTTTCTTTGTCAAAAGAGACAATTCAGACTGAAGAAAGGTTTGTTTCCCTCTGAAATGGCATTGATATTAAGACAGACTGTGCCTAGAGAATAAGTCTTATTCAATATTACATAATTTAATGAAGAGTATTTGCAATAAGCTTAATGGAAATGGATTTAACCCATATTTCCAATTTTTATTTTGGCTGTTACCATGAGACAATGTCGTAGGAGAAAAGCCTTATAGAAACTGGTGGTTGTCCTTTCTGGAGGAACAAAATGACATTGGAGACAAGTTGCAATGTGTCTGTGCTGATTAGATGAATATAAGTTCAGAAAACTCTTGGGTTGTGCACCAAAATTCATGGAAACACCTGGGGTGGAATCTCTAAGCGTGAGCATCTTGAGCTACATTTGTTTTTGAGCTACTTCTGATCAGATTTTATGACCTTGCCTGAAGAGAAGGTTCCCAAAGCATTTGGTTAATTTCCAAAGAACTTCCCAGATTAGAACTTAGAGATTTTTGTTTCTTTTCCCAAGAGTAAGTTATTATTATTATTATTATTTTAAAGCAAAATATATCCAGTTATTTAGCAATTTTTAAGGTTTAGAACCACATTCTTTACCAGTTTGACTCTTCAAATCACAGCATCCACTTGAAAAGCGGAGTGGATTTCCAGGAGTGGCTGGACTAAAGAAAAACCTGGAAAGACCTGTATGAACTCAGGCTGAGTGAAGGGAGCGGAACCATTATATATGTTAACAGCACCACTGGGTGATGATGACCTCTGGTGGCCCCATTTTTTCCCACCAGTTCAGTGATAAAGGACAATCCTGAGTCTGTGATGGAAAATTCATATCCATACAGATCCTAAGAAAAAACTATGAATGCAAAGTAAAGCATACTTTGTTGTTTTTATTTCTTTTTCATGCCCCCCCCCTTAGTTCTGATTTCACAATGTGATTCATATGGGCAGTGGTGACAGCACTGACTCAGGAGAATGGGAGTTTGAATCTGGCCTCAAGACATTTGACACTTACTAAGCTACATGACCTTAGACAAGTCACTTAACCCTGATTGCCCAGCACCCAAGGACATCTCCAGTCAGCCATATATACATCTGGTCATTGGATTCAGATGTCTCTGGAGAAGAAAGTGAGGTTGGTGACTTAGCACAGCCCCCTGCCCCACACTCAAATACAGTTCATGCATTTGTCATGGCCTCATGTCACTAATGTCATAGTCTTCTTCAAGAAGAAGGACAAAGATCATCATCAAGAAGGAAATATTTTAAACACAATTATAAATATACAACCTAACTGAGAAGGTTCACAGTCATGGGGAAGAGAGGGTGGTATACAAATATGGAACCCAAAAGTTTACAAAAGGATGAATATTGAAAGTATCTTTCCACGTAATTGGAAAAATAAAAAGGAATTAATTAATTAATTTGAAAAAACAGAGAGGAATTGATTTCCTAAGATGACTATTGAATCATTCTAGCTAATCATTTTTTAAATGAACAACATTTCTCAGAAATGACACCCAAAAATCACAAAGAAAATGAGCAGCTAGGTGGTGCAGTGGCTAGAGCACCAGCTGTGGAGTCAGGAGTACCTGAGTTCCAATCTGCCCTCAGACACTTAATAATTACCTAGCTGTATGGCCTTGGGCAAGCCACTTAACCTCATTTGCCTCCCAAAAACCTAAAAAAAATCACAAAGAAATACCTGAAACATAAAAGCAATATTACAGATTTAAAACAAAACCTGTTGTTTTGACAAAACAGATTTGAAACAAAATCTTGCTGTCAATCACATGACAGTGCAACTGAATATATTTTTCAAATTATTTTACATAGAAAACTTTATCCAGCTAACACTTCAGACTAAGCAGTCAGTTATATTTATAACTGGAGCTTTTCGAGCCATCAAAGAAACAAAGATGAGTACTCATCAACTGCTGAATAGCTGAAGAAATGATGACACATGAATTCAAAGCATTATTACTGAAGATTAACGAAAAACATCGAGATTTCAAGAGGGGTTTTACTGGTTTCATATACGGTGTGAAATATGGGATGATTAATGAGTTCTCTTATAATGGGAAATAGAATGAAATCCATACTAGAACAAGAGGGCCAACCTTTTTTTTTTACACAAAATTTGGAGTTTTATTTTTTTCCTCAGTCAGAGATTCATTTTGTAACATGCATGCATTTCAAAACAGTAATAGTGTCTCAAACTTCTCCGAGCAAACAGACAAGCACAGAGGACTGAAAATTCCTATTTAGAAAATGGAAACAGTAGGTCATCTATGTGTCATGATTGGTGGGTTTCCCTTTCCCCAAAAGAGTTGAACCTAAAGCTATTCACATTTTGTTTCAATTGCAATGATCCAATTATGCTAGAGTATGATGCCAGTTAAGGATCAATCTGGGATTTATTCCTTTGGAGGCATTACTTTCAATCTCTTTTACAAAAGTGACTATGAGCTGGGGGAGGGGGGGAAAGTCCTTTCTTAAGTTAGCTCCCCCTTAAGATTTGCTTCCTGGAAGATGTAGACATGATATCAAAAGACGGTAAGAAAAGATAAGGGGAAAAAACAAAGTTACTGGTGTGATCTTGCAAGAGTTGCCACGTTTCAGAAACAGGGAACTGGTCTTTTTGAAATGCACCATCCATTGGCCTTCAAAGTATTTGTTGCAATGCAATTTTTTCCGTTTGCACTCTGCGCTTAAAACATCAAACCACTCCAAGCACTTTTAGTTCATGTGAGAAGAGTTTACAATTTTGTTCTCCTTGATATATACTTATGATGAGGGAGGCTTCACAAAATAATGAGTCAAACAATACTCTTTGTTCCATTCTAAATTTTCAATAGTAGATTTTTCTCCTTCCTAGGGTAAGGACCAAGAGGAATACCCTCTTCCACCTGTGCCATGAAATATTTTAGGAGAGCTGTAGAGAAACCTTATGATTTCAGAAAAACACTTCAATCCATTTTTAGAACTTCTTGCTTTGGATGTGATATGTGATATACAATAAAGTCTATGCTGAAGGGACAGGCCTTTCCTCACTAATTAGCTCCATAAATGTAAGCTCAGGAAGTCTTCTCCAATGTATATACAGTGATAAGATTTGGGTGAAGGCCTTCACAGAATTCTGAATTTTAAGACTTCTCTTTAGTATGACTAGATTGATGTCTACTGAACTCCATCTTCCAGAGAAGGTGGGAGCTCATTAAGTGTTTTATGTCTTCTCTCTATGATGAATCCTTGATGTCAAGAGATGATCTTAGGCTGAAGGCCTTTCCAGCAGCATCCCTGTGGAACTTGTTCCTCAGTCTGATGTCCAGTGACTTCCATCTTCTTGAGAAGGTGGGACCTATGAATCCTTGATGTAAAGAGATGATATTAGGCTGAATGTCTTTCCAACTGCATCCATGTGGAACTTGTTCCTCTGATGACTATCAAACTTTGTTCTCCATTTATATGCTTTTACACATTCATTACAAGAGTAGGATTTCTATTTCATGTGAATTCCCTGATGGGAAATAAGGGAAGATTTTAGTCTGATGATTTTCCATAGTGATGGTATCAATGAGGTTTATCGTCCTGAACGAATTCTCTGAGAGAAATGATTATTGTTCCCATATATTAATAACCAATTATTGAATTAGGGCTAAACATCTCTTCACATTTTCATTTCCTCATTCAGAAATCAGCCCCCTTAGATTATTCAGTCAGTCTTCAATGGAGGGCTGATGAGGAGAGGAAATCTTGGGACAAGCCTTCCCCAACTTGAAAACTTTAGATAAGTGGTAAAAGGTAAAGAGGTGAATTCTGGTCCATTGTGTTGTAGTCAGGCAGGTTCAAGGAAAAGTGGATTTCCCCTTTTGTCTAGATTACCCTATTCAAAGATGGTCTGGATATAAATTTTTCTCTAGATTGGGTGAGGTGTTATGCTTCCCAAATCCTCATTAGAATAGTCATTCTCATAAAGCACTGGCCATGGAGGCAGGAGTACCTGGGTTCAAATCTGGTTTCAACCACTTCATAATTACCTGGCTAAGGGGCCTTGGGCAAGCCACTTAACCCCATTTACCTTGCAAAAACCTAAAAATAAATATAGTCATTCTCGTAAATTTTGAACCTGTCAAAACTGATCAGGACCTTTTGGGAACATCAACTCATCTAAGGGTGTATAAGTACTTGGAGGCTTCCATGATTCATCTTTGGTTTACAGGAGATAAAAAAATGTCTATTCCATTAATAATTTTTGTTATACTAAATTTATTATCCATGAATTAAATGAATACCCAGAAATTGATCCGGGAATTGGCACAGTCGTTTGGCAATGTGGAAGTAAGTAAGAGAAGCTTTACATACTAACCACACTCATAAATATTGTCTCCAGAGTGGATTCTCTGATGTCCAGGAAGATGAACGTGTATATTAAAAGCTTTGGAATGTAATCAATATTTCTCAGGTTTCTCACCAGTGTTCATTCTCAGACATGGGGCAAGATTTCCCAAACTGATTACATTCAAACATTTCATTCCAGGGTGGATTTTCTGATACTTACAAAATTGGTTGGGCATCTTAAAAACCATTTTCATATTGATTATATCCATAAGGCTTCTCTCCAGCGTGGATTCTATGAAGTACAGCAAGATAGGAGCTCCGTGCGAAAGTCTTTCAACACTGATTACATTCATAAGGTTTGTTCCCAGTGTGGATTCTCTGATGTGTAGTAAGTCCAGAGGTCTGTGTGAAACTCTTCCCACACTAATTACATTCATAAGGTTTCTCCCCAGTGTGGCTTCTCAGATGTACAGCAAGATGAGAGCGTCTTGTGAAAGTCTTTCCACACTGATCACATACATAAGGTTTCTCCCCAGTGTGGATTCTGTGATGTACAGCAAGAGGAGAGCTCCTTGTGAAAGTCTTTCCACACTGATCACATACATAAGGTTTCTCCCCAGTGTGGATTCTCTGATGTACAGTAAGACTGGATCTGTGTCTGAAAGTCTTTCCACACTGATGACATTCATAAGGCTTCTCCCCAGTATGAATTCTCTGATGATAAACAAGAGAGGCTCTGAAAGTCTTTCCACATAGATTACATTCATAAGGCTTTTCCCCAGTATGGATTCTCTGATGGACAGTAAGATTGGAGCCCTGTGTAAAAGTCTTTCCACACTGATTACATTCATAAGGCTTCTCCCCCGTGTGGATTCTCTGATGTGAAGCAAGTCCAGAGCTCCATGTGAAAGTCTTTCCACACTGATTACATTCATAAGGCTTGTTCCCAGTGTGGATTCTCTGATGTGAAGCAAGTCCAGACTTCTGTGTGAAAGTCTTCCCACACTGATTACATTCATAAGGTTTGTTCCCAGTGTGGATTCTCTGATGTATAGTAAGTCCAGAGCTCTGCGTGAAAGTCTTCCCACACTGATTACATTCATAAGGTTACTGCCCAGGGTGGATTTTCTGATGTACAGCAAGATGAGAGTGTCTTGTGAAAGTCTTTCCACACTGATCACATACATAAGGTTTCTCCCCAGTGTGGATTCTCTGATGTACAGTAAGACTGGATCTGTGTCTGAAAGTCTTTCCACACTGATTACATTCATAAGGCTTCTCCCCAGTATGAATTCTCTGATGATAAACAAGAGAGGAGCATTCTCTGAAAGACTTTCCACATAGATTACATTCATAAGGTTTCTCCCCAGTGTGGATTCTCTGATGATGAATAAGAGAGGAGCTCTTTCTGAAAGTCTTCCCACACTGATTACATTCATAAGGTTTCTCCCCAGTGTGGGTTCTCTGATGTACAGCAAGAGGAGAGCTCCTTGTGAAAGTCTTTCCACACTGATCACATACATAAGGTTTCTCCCCAGTGTGGATTCTCTGATGTACAGTAAGACTGCAGCTGTGTCTGAAAGTCTTTCCACACCGATTACATTCATAAGGCTTCTCCCCAGTATGAATTCTCTGATGATAAACAAGAGAGGAGCATTTTCTGAAAGACTTTACACATAGATTACATTCATAAGGTTTCTCCCCAGTGTGGATTCTCTGATGATGAATAAGAGAGGAGCTCTGTGTGAAAGTCTTCCCACACTGATTACATTCATAAGGTTTCTCCCCAGTGTGGCTTCTCAGATGTACAGCAAGTACAGAGCTCTGTGTGAAAGTCTTCCCACACTCATTACATTCATAAGGTTTCTCCCCAGTGTGGATTCTCTGATGTATAGTAAGATGGGAGCTCCTTGTGAAAGTCTTTCCACACTGATTGCATTCATAAGATTTCTCTCCAGTGTGGATTCTCTGATGTACAGCAAGTTTGGAGCTAGGAAAGAAAGTCTTTCCACATTGCTTATACTCATAAGTTTTCTCTTCAGTGTGGATTTTCTGATGTTCAGTGAAACTGTCACTTCTTTGACAAATTTTTCCATATTGAGTATATTCATAATGATTCTCTGTAGTGTAGATAAGCTCATGGTTACCAACATGAGTCCTCTCTTCACCAGAAGCAGTAAAGTCATTCCAGGAGGTCATTTTCAGATTTGCACTCATTTGATCACACTTGGTCTCTGCATCTGGTGGAAACAAACACACACATAAATGTATGATGATATTCTCTTCTTCCTGGAAGAAAGTCTCCCCAGTTAAAAGAATAAAACCTCAAACTTAAATGAGCAGAATCAATCATTTGACAATAATATAAACTTACACATGAGACAATTTAATGATCAAAAAGTTCCACACAACTGCAATGGATCCTCACCACAAATGTGAAACAAGTGCGCAGCCACCTAGTCAGGATGTGTTACTCTTCTGGTCATGAGTTCTAAATGGCTGAGTGACCTGACCCAAATGTCAGCACCAGAGAGTAGAACTCCAGCCAGGTGAAGGAGTACGCTCCGGCCACTGAACTGGACAGATGTTCTCCTTTTTATTTTTCTTTGCATCAAGAGCATTTTGGTTGCAGACAATGCTTTTTCTTATGTTGAGGTAATTGGCCAACTGTCCCGAATGGACCAGTTTTGATGCTTTCTTCCATGGTCATTCTTTGTAAATTTTATGACAACCTGAGAAATAAAATTTCTCTTTATTACTTATCCTGTCATCATTTTTTCGTTAGATCTACTTTTCTGATCATTTATTCTGATGCTTACATATCATCTCAAGGAACTTTTTGCAGCCTTGGAGACTGTCAATCATCCACTTTTTCTTGATACTTTTTTCTTTTCTCTAAGATTCTTGGATATTACTTTCCTTGGGACTCCGCATTTATTCTTTCCCACCGATCTCACACACCCCAATGTTCCTGTAATCTTGCTTTGCTACTGCTATACAGAACAAATGCTCACAATCGTTCATGGGCCAAATTAGGTGTCATCCACTCCTCATTATCACTCCCACACCCCTGCCCCAACACTGAAGCAGGTGATTTCACCTGTGTAAGGTTGCTCTAACACTTCCCTTTCTCCACCATCATTGCCCCTTTTTTGGTTGGGGGTCCAAATGACCTCATGTTTGAGGTATTAAAAGAACTGACTCACATCTCTTCCCAGGTCCCTCAATCCTCCATCACCTGTTAAATCGTCTTCCTCAAGTTCGTTGCCTGACCATGGCACTCCCTACTTAATTCCAGGGCCTTGAGGACCAAAGATAAAATTCTGGGATGGGTTTTTCATCTTCTGCCTCTTTGTCCCTTACTAGTCTTACTTCACCTGCCTTATCCTCCACATAGGCTAGGATATAATGGGGCAGAGGCCTCTTTGTTACTCCAACAGTGTGGTTTTTCCCTGGCTGGTGCTCCTGCCTAGAACTCTTACCCAGGCTTTTCTGAAGTAGCATAGATCTGTTTCCTTAAGACTGTTCCAGTTTTCTTTAACATTAGTGCCTGCCCACCTTGGCTGGATGGGCTGCAATAACAGCTGTGTCCATGCTGTCTTTCTCACCAAACTGTGGGATACTGGAAAGCCTTATTCTTTCAGAGAATGTTCCCTGTACTTCCTTTTATCCAGTGGGCACTTAGTAGATTCATATTGATTTAGAAAGGACTCATATTTGACAGACACAGAGCCTCTCTAGAAAGTGAAAGGAGAGCTTCATGCCTCAAAATTCCTAACAAAGACCTCTAATAGTATCACTGAAGCATGACTAGAAGAAAAATTGAAGGGGACTAGGGTGGTATAGTAGATAGAGCACTGGCCCTGGAGTCAGGAGGACCTGAATTCAAATCTTCCCTGAGACAACTAACTACTATGAGCAAGTCACAACCCCATTGTCTTCAAGAAAAAAAAAGAAGAAAACTAAAAGAACCAGGAGAACACTGTACATTTTAACAGAAACACCACAAGAAGACCACTTATGCTGAACACAGCTCTTCTCAGAATTTCAGAGATCAAAGACAATCTTCAAAGGCCTGTGATAGAAAATGCTGTCCAGAATCAGAGGAAAAATTATGAAGACTGAATGTAGAGCAAAGAATACTCGCATCATATTTTCAAACTATCTTTATGGTTTTCTATCTTTGTCAGGGTTGCCACCCCCTCAACCCAGTGCTAATGGAAAAAACTATGGAAACATGTTAACATGATTGTACTTGTAAAACCATTATTAGACTGCTCATTGCCATAGGGAGCAGGGTGGAAAGGGAGGGAGGAAGAAAAATGTGGAACTCAAGAGCTTACAAAAAGATGAATTTTGAAAACTATCTTTGTGAGTAACTGGGAAAAAAAATTAAAAGAAGGGAACTGAAAGTCCAGGGAATTCATTGCCTCGTGTTACAGATGAGGATACTGGACCTCAGAGAGCCTTATCCAGGATCCTACTCCTGAAAAGTGTCTGAAAAGAAATAATAAGTCAGGTCTTCCTGAGACAAACACTTCTTTACTGACAAATCCAAAAGCCTCCTGGGATCCAACCCACACGCCCGACTCCTCACTTACTTGGACAGGAGATCCTTAGACCCTCTTGCTCCAAGTGGGGGATCAAATCTTCTCTGGAAACTGGAAATCCTAGGTAGGGGGATAAATTAAGTGTGAGGGTGGAGAGAAGTTTGTATTCACTTATTAGGGATGGGGGGGGTGCAAAGCAGAGCCACATTACTGCAAGCAATTTGGAATCAGAAAATTCCAATTTTGCTTGTCTCCTTCATACAAGGATGTCCACATTTCATCACTTCCATAGCCAAGAAATTAGAGGCATTGCAAGGGGACAGGAGTATAGTGGGCTAGAGTCACGATCACCTGTCCTCAGATTCTTACTGACCCAGGAATTAGTCCCTCAATCTATTTGGCTCAGTTTCCTCAATTATACCATGGGATAATAACAGAAATGCAAACCAAAAGATGATTGTGAGGATCGAGTGGGATTACATGCATGAAGAAAGCTTAGTACAGGATCTAGCTGCCAGCAGATGTCTATATATACTTATTCCCTTCCCTTTCCCTGCATCTCTACTAGACTTGGCCAGCATATGAAGGAAGAACATGGGCACTCTTGCTATGCTAGAAATCTATGAATGACACTAAGAACAGTGAATTACATATTTGTTCCTAGTAACAAAAAATATATTCTAATGACAAACCCTTCCGAAAGAGGAAGGGCAGCATAGGAAGCAAGCAGGTCCCCCTCACTGCACATCTTCAAGAAGAAGCTGCAGGATCAATGTCTGGAAACTTTGCGGACTTGTGTCTAGCTCCCAGTCACATGGAACAAAGGTCTGTCTTAGAAAGGCTAGGCAGCAGGAGGACCTGATCTCTTGGATTCAGGAGATCATCACTTTGGACTTTCTAAGAGGTGATCAATGGGCCAAACCATTTTCTAGGAGAGGGTTGAAGACTCTCCGTTTAATGGAAGACTCCCAGTTACCTGGGGAATAGTCCTTACCCAGGAAAAGAAAGTTCTGAGCATTCTCTAGCATGACGTCCTTGTATAGCTGCTTCTGAGCATTGTCCAACAGGTCCCATTCCTCCGGGGTGAAATCCACAGCCACATCCTTGAATGTCACCACCTCCTAAAACATCCACATGCAGAGAAGTTAAGAGTTGAGACAGACTTCCGAATTGAGACAGGTCAATGCTCATCAATGTACAGAAGGAACCTGAAGCAAAGAGAGTTAATTGCCAAAAGGTCGCACCCTTTATAAGACTCAAAGCCAGCACAAGGAATTATAATCTTCAAAAGTACAAGACAGCATGGGAAACAGAAATGGATATTTTCAGTTGAAATGAAACTGAGAATTATTCTTCTGTGGAATGCTAATCTCTTTAGAAGAAGGAAACTGGCTTCCTCTCTGGCTGCTATCTTGGTAACCCGCCTGTGTTCCCCTGTCTCCGGCTCTTCACCCTGCGACCCGGGGAGTGCTAGCCCTGGGCATCTGCGCTGCTCCGTTTTCGTTCCGGCAAGATGAAAGAAACGATTATGAACCAGGAGAAACTTGCCAAGCTGCAGGTGCAAGTGCGCATCGGTGGGAACGGAACTGCTCGGAGAAAGAAGAAGGTGGTTCATAAAACAGCTGCAGCAGATTTTCCTTAAAGAAACTACGAGTAAACAATATCTCTGGTATTGAAGAGGTGAATATGTTTACCAACCAGGGAACAGTGATCTACTTTAACAGCCTTTAAGTTCAGGTGTCATTGGCAGCAAACACTTTCACTATTACAGGCCATGCTGAGACAAAGCAGCTAACAGAATTGCTTCCCAGTATGTTAAACCAGCTTGGAGCTGACAGTCTGACTAGCTTAAGAAGACTGGCAGAGGCTCTGCCCAAGCAACCTGTAGATGGAAAAGCACCACTTGTCACTGGGGAGGATGATGATGATGATGAAGTTCCAGATCTCCTTGAGAATTTTGATGAGGCTTCTAAGAACGAGGCAAACTGATTTGAGCATCAACTTCTGAAAGTTAAAACTTGAAAGTTATGGAGCTATTTTATATCGTGTGACTGCTTTTTTTCTTTTTCTTTTCCTTTTTTTCTTTTGGTTACTGTTTTTGTTTATGGATCTAGAGATTTAGATCTCTAATATTTTGAAGCCCGTTGGACATTGCAGCTCTTTTCATTTATTGCTTATACAGAATTCATTCTTTGCAGCCTAGCTATGCTGACAGGCCTGGAATTAAAATTAGGGAAAAAGGTCAATAAAATCATTACCTAGTAAAAAAAAAAGAAGGAAACTGTTATGTTCTCTTAGAAAGATAAGAGGATTTCTGGAGGAAAAGTAAGGAAAATTAAGACTGTCAGCAATGATAGATTAAGAAAATTTCATGAAGACCTGGTGAGGAGCAGTTAGGTGGAGTAGTGGATAGAGCTCTGGCTCTGGACTCAGGAAGACATGATTTCCAAGACACTTGATAATAGCCTAGCTGTGTGACCCTGGGCAAGTCACTTAAGCCTACTGCCTTAAGTAAATAAATAAAATTTTCCAAAAAAAGAGTGCGTGAGAATCTATAGTTAGTGCTGGTTTAGAAAAACTTCCCCAAAGTGTCTTACTTTTCGTGCCTTCTCTGTTGTTTATTTCCTGGTTACCCAGTATATGACTCACTTTTGTATGTGTTTATATGATGAGTCTCCAATAAATTGGTTACTTACTGTCCACTGTTATCCAAGAAGATCAAAATGACATTACCACGTTTGAGACAAATAGCCGTGTGTCTGTCTCTGATTGATCACACTCATACCAGCTTAGTCCATGGGAATTCTTGGGGTGGGTACTCGGAACTTGTAGTTATCACGTTTTCCTTCAATTGCTTCCATTCTGCCTTTCTCATAGAACTCAAGCCCCTCAGTGATGAGGTCATGTCACGCTGGGCAGTCCTGTACAGGGGCCTCCCATGTTGTACAATCAATTAAAAAATCGTGCAATGAGACCTTTAGGGTGACTCGGTATCACTTCTTCTGACACATTTGTGGGCACTTGCCATCGGTGAGTTCTCCATAAAATAGGTTTTGTTTGGGAAATGTACATCTGGCATCCTAACAATGTGACTAGTCCATCATAGTTACATTCTGGGCAGCAAGGTTGGAATACTTAGCAATTTACTTGAGAAAGCACTTCAGGGTCGGGACCCTTCTCCTGCCAGGTCATGTTCAGAGTGTTCCTAAGACAATTAAAATGGAAGTGGTTTAGTTTCCTGCCATGGCGCTGGTAGACTATCCAGGATTCACAGGCATAGAGCAATGAGGCCAACACAACAGCCCTGTAGACCTACGGTCTGGTGGTCAGTCAACCACCTTTTCTCTCTCTCTCACATTTTCTTTCACTCTCCTAAATACCAAACTAGCTCTAGCAACATCAGTGTTGATCTCATTGCCAATGTGGACCTTCCTGGCAACACACCATTGGCTTTGATCAGTAATTGAACATCTGAATGGTGTGGTGGGACTGATGGATCCCCTGGCTTTTCTTGGTGTTCATTGTTAGACCAAAACTAGCACAAGCAGCAGAGAATATTTCCATACTTGTTGCAGCTCATCCTCAGAGGCTGCACGGAAGCAACATCACCTGGAAGCAGAAGATCCTGCACGAACCCTCCCTCATCTTTGATCTTTGCTTGTAGCCTTTAAAAGTAGAAGATGTGAGGCAGCTGACTGTGAGGCCGTGCTCATCCTCAATGAAGGCATGGGATAATATGGATGAAAACCTTGTGCTAAAGAGCCTGGGAGCAAGGTCAGCCCTTTTTCACTTCATTCATGACTGGATGAGCTCCAATAATTAGTGAGCTCTTCAAAGGCAGGGATGGTCTTTGCCTCTGTTTGAATCCCTCTGGTTCAGCACAGTGATTGGGACAAAGTAGGCTCTTAATAAATGTTTACTGATGGACTGATTTCAGCTCCCAACAACCTAGAGAGCAGTGGTTCTGTTGCTCCTGATTCTTGAAGATGAGGAAACTGAGACAAAGGTTGAGTGACTTGGCCCATGTTGGGGCAAGAGAGGCAGCTTTTGAACTCATGTCTCCTGGATTGTAGGACCAGCTCCCTCTAGGACCCACAGAGAATAGACAGAAGGTGTCAGCCCATTCGGAAAGGCCTTGGCTATTTAAGGATCAGAAAAGTTTCTTAGAAAAGGTGATTTTGACTTAAGAATTGAAGAATTCTTTAGCTTTGGATTCTTATTCTTAACTTGATGAAGATCTTCACGAGGCTCAACATTTCCCTAAGCAGAATATAAGAGAAAAAGGTTTGATCCCAGGTGAAATCCTGAGTTGTGATCATGTTTGGGTGGCTTGTTAATAGTAGAGTCACTGCACACATGTCTGTCCCAAACTCCTCCTGGGCATGGTAAATAAAGTCCAATAACTCTCTTTTTTGTCTGTTTGCTTATTTATGTTTGGTGGGGGCAGATTATTCCTTGTTAAAAGAAAGCACTGACTCAATTAAATAGAATCCTAGACCTGGAATCTGGAAGATTTGAGTTCAAGTCTGCTTTAAGACACTGTGTGACCATGGGCAACCTACCCACTCTTTGCCTCAGTTTCCTTACCTGTGAAATAAGGATAATAGCATTTATTTCAAAGGAATCCTTTAAAGTTCATCAAAAGTGGATTTGGACAAGAGCTTAAACTCATTCCTTTTATGTGTTCTGTCTTGGACACGCCCTGGGGATCTCTTTGGGCAGTTGGTGGTACAGAGGACAGAGAGTAGACCCTGGAGTCAGAAGGATGTGAGTTCAATTCCAGCCCCAGATACTTCATAGTTGGGTGACCCTGGGCAGGTCATTTCACCTATTTAGCCTCAGTTTCCTCATCTATCAAATGAGTGGAGAAAAGAATGGTCAATCACACCAGTAGCTTTAGCAAGAAATCCCCAAAGAGGTTAAAAGGCAAGAGTAAAATAACTGAATCATAAAAATAAAAAAGGAATCTAGGAGAGGAGTAACACATTGCCTCCTGGGACTCTGAATAATTCCAGAAATTACCTTTCTCCCCAATCTTCTCTAATTAGACACTCAGCAGCATCTTAACAAATGCTAATTAAATAGCAGAGTCCTAAAGAACATGGTGATTTGCCTTTGTGATGGTTATGGTACTGCTAAAGGTCTGGGAACCCTTTAAGCCAGCTCTTCAGGTTTTTAAAAAAAAAATTCACTTTTTCTGTATCTTTTTTTGCCCAAGGGTCTTCTTCTATTTCAGGGGGTTATTGGATATTAACCAAAACTGCCTCCATGTCCAGCAACTCAAGGAGAGAGAGAGAAAGACAGACAGACAGACAGAGACAGAGACAGAGAGAGGAAGACAGAGGAAGGGAGCTAGAGAAAAAGGGAGGGAGAGGTAAAGGTGGGGAATAATGAACAAACATGGAGACAGGAAACACATGACCCTACAGAATAGGGAGGAAAGAGTGAAGGGGTCCCTGCAAGGAGATAGAGCAGGAGATGCTAAATTTCCAAAAAATCTGCTTAAAACAAAGAAGGAGGGAGCAGGGCAATGTTGTTACTTCTGTATTGAATGTCCTATCTATTTTTGTAAAGAAATGACCCATAGGGGTAGCTAGGAGGCACAGGGGAGGTTCAGCCATGTGGTACAATGGGGAGAGCACCAGCCCTGGAGACAGGAGGACATGAATTCAAGTCAGACATTTAGTAATTGCCTAGAGGTGGACCTTGGGCAAGTCACTTAACCCCATTGCCTTACAAAAGTAACAAAATAAATTAATCAAAAAAATGGCCCATAAGGATGGTAATGCCAGGCTCATAGACAATGCTCTATCTAGGTCTATGGAACTGCTCTCTTAGGCTGATATTGGTCAAGTCTGAGAATGGACTATACTCACCTGGATTTTCTGAACTGAACAGGCAGTTTTCACATAAAGGATTCAACACTATTCCTTAGCCATAAGAAAAAATGCTCCAAAACATTTTTATTGAAATTTTACTTTGTATTCTCCAATTAACCCTGTTATAAAAGTTTTTCAACATTCATCTACTTGCATATTTAGAAGCCCCACAATTTTCTGGCACCCTTGCTTCCCACCTCTCTCACCTCAGTGGCAGTCTAGTGAATGCTGTAAAAATATATTTATGTTTACCATGTTTACATATTAGGCATTTTTGATATGGAGAATTAGTATTAAGGGAAAAGAAAGAAAATCATGGGATAGAAGGAAAACATAAGAGAAATTTTTAAAAAGTGAACAGTGTTCATTCAGATGGACCAGAGAGCAAGTGCTTCCAGCAAGGTTGTTCATCTCACAGTTGTTGGTGATGTATATACATGTATATATATTGCTCCCTTGGTTCTGTTGCCTTTTCTCAGCTGCAGATCCTCTAACTCATTCCATGCTTCTCTAGAGTTCATGATTCATGGTTTCTTATAGAATGATACTATTTCATAACATTCATATTCCATAAATTGCTCAGCCATTCCGGAAATGGAGGACATCCCCCCAGTTTCCAATTTTTACTACTACAAAACAGCTCTAATAAATATTTTGGAACATGGGGAAATTTTCCCATTTTTTATAATTTTCTTCTGGATATAGGTCTAGTATTGGTATTACTAAGTCAAAAGGTATGCTCACTTTAATTTAATTTAATGCTCTTGGGGCATAATACCATATTACTCTCCAGAATGGTTGGATGATGACACAACTCTAACCAACAGTGCACTCATGTTCCAGTCTTCACCCAATCTCTCCAACATTGTTTTGCCTTTTCTCATCTTAGCTAATCTGAGAGTTATGAGGTGGCTCATAGTTGTTTTAAACTGTTTTTCTCTAATCAAGAATGATTTGGAGCATTTTATCTTGTAGTTATAGATAGCTTTAATTTCTTCATTTGAGAACAACCTGGTCATATCCCTTGACTTTATTAATGATTTGCTATCTTACAAATTTGGTTCATTTCTCTATATTTCAGAAATGAGACCATTATCGAAACTCCTAACTATGAAAATCGTTTCCCACCTTTCTTTTCCTTCCAATCTTGAAAGCATTGGCTTAATTAGTGCAAAAACTTCTTAATTCAATAAAGTCAAAATCAAACATTTGGCAATTATTAAAGGACTTTTTCTTATTTGGTCATGAATTTCTCCCCTTTCCATTGACCTGACAGAGGATTTCTTAGTCTATTCATTTATTATGATGGCACCCTTTATGTCTAAATCCTGTATCCTATTTTGACCTTATTTTGGGATAGGCTGTGAGATCTGGTGCTATATCTAGTTTTTGCCAAACTCTTTTCCAGTACTTCCAAGAGTTTTTGTCAAATAGTGAATTCCCAGGCTAGAAGTGAATGTGTTTGACTTTCTCAAAAAACAGTCATTTATTAGTTTCTTTTGAACCTGTGCTAATCCCATGATCCATTACTCTGTTTTGTACCTAGTAGCAGGGAGTTTTGATGACTGCCTCTTTATAGTGCAATTATAGATCTGGTAGGGCCAGTCTACCTTCCTTTACATTTTTTCATCAGTTCCCTTGCTATTTTTGAACTTTTCTTAATCTAGATGAATTTTGTTACTACTTTTCTAGTTCAGTAGAAGCAATTGGATAGCTTGATGGGTTTGGCACTGAATAAGTAATTTAGTTGGGGAAGACGTCATTTTTATTACATTAGCTTGGCCTATCCATGAGCAATTAATGTTTTTTTCCAATCATTTAGGTCTGACTATTTGCATGAAAAGTGTTTATAATTGTGTTCATACAGTTTCTAGGTTTGTCTTAGGAGACAGATTCCAAAGTATTTTATGTTGTCTGCAGTTACTTTATATGGAATTTCACATCTCATCTCTTGGGCTTTGGCATTGTGGTTCATATATAGAAACACTGATGACTTACGTGTTTTTTTTATATCCTGCTACTTTACTGAAATCGTTATAGATTTCAGAGGGTTTTCTAGGGTTCTCTAAGTATACCATCACATCATCTGCAAAATGTTAAAACTTTGCTTCCTCTATGTCAATTTTAATTCCTTTAATTTCCTTTTCTTCTCACTGCTAAAGCTAAAACTTCTAATGCTCTCTCTCTCTCTCTCTATATATATATATTTTTCAAAATGGAAAATGCGTTTAAGCAACTTGAGCAGGGTCATACAACTGGGCAATTATGAACTGTCTGAGGTTGGATTTGACCTCAGGTCCTCCTGAAACCAGGGCCAGTGCTTTATCCGCTGCACCACATAGCTGTGCCTCTAAGGTAATACTGAATAATAACATTGACAATGGGCATCCTTGTATCACTGCTAACTTTACTGGAAATGCTACTTAGCTAATCCCCAACACATATTATATTTGTTCCTGGTTTTACAGAGATTCTGCTTAGTATTTTAAGGAAAACTCCATTTATTCCTAAACTCTCTAGAGTTTTTAATATGAATGGATGTATTTTGTCAAAGACTTTTTCAGCATCTACTGAGATAATAAGATTTCTGTTGGTTTTGTTATTAATATATTCAATTTTTCAGTGTTTTTCCTAATACTGAGCCATTCCTGTGTAACAGGTATAAATCTTCCCCAGTCATGATGTACTAATCTAGTACTAATGTCCTGTAATCTCTTTGCCAAAACGTTAAGATTTTTCCTTTAATGTTCAGTAAGGAAATTACTCTATAATTGTCTTTGTTTTGACTCTTCCTGGTTTAATCAGCACCATAATCTTTCCATAGGAGGAATTTAGCAAAACTATTTTTAAAAATAATTTATACGGAACTGGAATTAGTTGTACCTTAAATGTTTGGTAGAATTCACTTATAAATCCTTCCTAACTTGGAGATGTTCCTGTTTAATTAATTGATGGCTTCTTTAATTACTTTTGCTGAAATGGGGTTATTTCATTTTTCCTTTTGTTAATCTGGGTAGTTTGTATTTTTGTAAATATTCAAGCAGTCCCCACAGGGTGTTCAAATGGATTGACATAACTTTGGGCGATATAGCCCTGAATTGTCTCTTTAATTTCCTCCTCAATGGTGGTGAGTTCCCCCTTTTCATTGTTGAAACTGGTGATTCCAGATTGTTATTGATTAGAGAAATGCAAAATAAAACAACTCTGAGGGATCACCTCACATCTATTATAATGGCTACCATGACAAAAAAAAGGAAAAAAATGGCTGTTGGAGAGGATAATGGGACTTCAAAGCTATGTCCAAAGAGCAATAAAACTGCTCCTAACATTTGAGCCATCTGTATCATTATTAGGCTTATATCCAGAAGAAATCATGAATAATGGAAAAATCTCACACATTCAAAAATATTCAAAGGAGCTCTTTTTGTAGTGGCAAAAAATTAGAAATTGGGGGGATGCCCATCCACTGGGGAATGGCTGGACATGGTAGGGTGCGTGAATATTGTGGAGTATTATAATTTAGTAAGAAATCATGAGAGGTCAGACTTTAGAGAAGCCTCCAAAGCCTCATATGTACGGATGCTAAGTGAAGGGAGAAGAACCAAATGAATGTTGTGCACATTAATAAACATTAATAATGGTTCTGGAGGATGGAGGTGGCTCTTCTCATCTGTCCAGTGACCAAGGACAGTCCTGAGAGGAAACACTGAGAGGAAACAGCTGTGCAGTCTGGGGGCAGAGCAAAACAGACCATGTTCATGTTTTACTAACTTCTTTTTGTTTTTCCTTTCTACCTCATTGTTTTCCCCCTTAGTTCTAATTCCACTTCCCCAATGTGACCAATATGGAAATATGTGGAACACAAATGCCCCTGTACAACTTTGGCCAGACTCTGAAGCTTCCTGGGGAGGGAGAGGGAAAGGAGGGTGGTAGAAAAATGAGGAAGATGTTGAAACAAAAGAAAACAGAAGGAGAGACCAGGGCAAGGTTGCTCCTCTACCTCCTCTCCACTTTTGTAAGGAAAGGGCCCTTCAGGAAGGTCCTGCCAGTCTCCTGGACAAGGTGCTCTGAGGCTGATCTTGTTTAACCCTGAGATTGAAGGGCACTCACCTGGGCTGGGGGGCTGGGGCTCCCAGGGGCCATTCCCTCAGGTTCCATGCTCCCTGCTTGGTCCGGCCTGGGTCCTCTGCAGACTGGAATGGAAAGGAAGGATCCTAGAGGGGCAGAGGTCTGTCCTTGTCTTCTTGGGCAGGGGGTTGACCTAGAGGGAGTTACAAAGGGTGAGACCCCACAAGGGACAGAGAGAGACTCTGGCCTCGCCCTCCAGGAGAGACTCCAAGATAAGGAAGGGGCAGCAGGCTGGGCCCCCTCTCCCCTTTTTCTCCCCATGCCCCTTCAGGAGACAGAAGGAGCTTTGGGATTCCAGAGGGGATGAGGACAATCAGAGGTCCAGGACTCCTCCCACTGACTCCCTGGAGGCTTTCCATCCCCTCCCCCAGCACCCCCCACATGTGCAGACACCATCCAGACCACGGACTTCTTGCTTGCCCCAGGAGGGAGGGACAGCTGGCCATGAGAAGGGCTCTGGCCCTCTGGCCCAGGAATGACCAGGGGAAGCCTGAGACTGAATCCCTTCTGGGAACCAGCTCCTGGAAGGGAGCTGAGGCTCTAGAAGCTGAGGAGGCAGGGCCCCAGGAGTCTGGGGAAGGGGAGCAGAGGGGGGGGTCTCAGAGGCGCCCAGCAGGGAGATCAGGATGGCCAGAAGGACTCCAGAGGGACACTGAGCCTGGGAAAGCTGGAGGACCATGTCCTGAAGTCTGACTAGGAGCTGGGGGAACTCCTGGGACCTTCTGGGAGAGCAGAAGCTTGGGGTCCAGGAGCCAGGGCTGGGAGGGGCGCTGCTCCGTCCAGACACTCACCTCTTGGTCAGATGAGCAGGATGAGACCCCAGACAAGGGGCAGCCAGCGGACACCAGGAAGTGGGGGTGCGGGGAAGGGGAGTGGGCTCCTAATCACTTGAGACCTGCAGCACCCCCAGAGCTGGTTTCCAGGCGTCAGCGACCTCAGGTCCAGGAAGGCAGAGAGATCTGGGCTCCAAGGGAAGAGGGCAGAGGTTTCTCAGCTAGACAAGTTCTGGCTTCTTCTCAGGCCACTTTAGAGGCATCTCCAAGCCCCCAGAGCCCCACTCAGCCCAGGACCCCTCCTCTTCTCCCCAAGCTCTGCCCCCCAACCTTGTGGAAGACCTTCCTAGAAGTCTCTCCCCACTGGAAAGAGCACTTCTCCACCCCAGACTCCACCCATCCTTAAAACTCCACCCAAGGCTCCTGGTCTACCTGGACCCGCCCAGCAATCACCTTCAAGAGCTGCTGCATCTGTTCCCCCTTCCCTGAGATTTAGACCCTCCTCCTCCTCAGGAGCAGGAAAGTCATGATCCCCTTTGGGCAGCAGACTGAGGGGAGGTCTTATAGTCTGAGGGTAAACTGAGGGTCCCCTGTAACCCTTTAGAACTAATGGTCATTTGTCCTAAACTCCATTGGCTACTGATCTAGTAGGAGTCTTCCACTGTCTGACCTCACAGAGAGGGAGGTCAGATCTGGGTGCAAAATTCACCTAAAATATGATAGGAAGGGAATCTGTTTAGAAAGTGTAAGAATCATAAAAGTGTCATTGGAACAAGAAGACCCCGATCTCTGAATGCCAGGAGTGTTGAACTCATCTAGGCTGAAAGGGATTTTTTTTTTCTTTTAGCTTTTTGCAAGGCAAATGGGGTTAAGTGGCTTGCCCAAGGCCACAGCTAGGTAATTATTAAGTGTCTGAGACCAAATTTGAACCCAGGTACAACTGACTCCAAGGCCTGTGCTTTATCCACTGCAACACCTTGCTGCCCCAGGAAGGGATTTTCTGTGGATAAAATTTGTAAATGAAGGGCACAGAGGACAAGGCAACTAAAGGCAATCATTTTAGTTTCTGATCCAAATCCAAAGTATTATTCATTTTATTCTCTTATTTTTAACATTTGAAGTTTTTGGAAACTCTTGGGTATAAAATGCTGCTAATGAAAAGCTGATTTCTAGAGGGTGATGGAATGATGCCTTCACTAAATTAACCTCTTTAGACTTTAATGCTGTGAAATGGTGAATTGAGCTATTTGAGAGTGTGGCACAATGTTTACAAACTTTTTAAGTATATTTGGTTTACATCAAATACGGATAATTTGGGAACAGCACCAAAGATCTGTTAAATTCTCAGTGTCTAGGAAGTGTTTTTGTGGGGTTTATAACTGGTTTCTGGGGACTTCTCTGAAAAAGGTCCTAAAAATCTAGCCAAGTCCTTGGGGACAAGCTGCAATTGTCCAATGCAGATTGAGTAACTCAGCCTCCTCCCAGTTCCCAGGGGTGGAGTTAGGGGGCTGTTTTGAGAAGTTTGTTTTTAATGAGGAAAATGATTTCGATCTGATAGATCCTCTGGCCACTGATGATGTGAATTAGAAAACTGAGGAAGGAATAACATTGAAAGAAATGATTATATTTCCTTATTCATAACCAGTTATTAGTAGTTTAATAAACAGTAGGTTTTTCCTCTTTTCCCTTCCTCCTTCAGAGACCTCTCCTTGAAGGTCAGATAGTCTGGAGCTGAGATGGGATTAACCCAGCAAACATTCTGCTGCATTTTGGGCAGGACCCACCCACCTGGGAGAGATGATTTGTGGTGAACTGGGAGACAATCTCCTGATGAGCAGCAGTAAAGTGACTTGGGATGTCCACAGTCATCCTGGAAGGGCCTTGAGGGCAGGGACTGGCCCTTTGTGGCCCCTGAAGTGTGGAACCAGGCCCGGGCCAGAGGAGTCAACTGAGAAAAGGTGCCTGAGAGGGATTCAGAGAGGAATCCCTGTGGGAAAGCTCCTGTGACCTGAGCAGAAGCAGGGAGACAAATTTGCCTTGCCTCCCTCAGGGACCAGAGCTGGGGCAGCTTCAGGGCTCTCTCTGCTCCAGACCCCTAGAGGAAGAGACTAAGGGTGAAGAGCCCAAGCTGGTCAACACACTGGAAGGAGGGAGAAACTCAGAAACAAACCAGGGAGGGAGCAGTGGGCAAGGAGGGAATAAAAGGTGAAGTGCCAGAAACTGACCTCATGCTTCCATCATTTTTATTTCTTTTCTTAGGTATTTCAGAAGTGGTTGACATTTGGAATTTTCTGGCAAACATACAGCTTAGTTACTAGATGAAGAAAGTGAGGCAGCTAGTAAGCATCTGAGGCTGGCTGGGAACTCAGGAAGATGAGCATTTTTCGGTCCAGGTTTGGCCCTCTACTCACTGTTCCTCCTGACTGCCCTTTGACCACCCAGCTGCCCTGATGTCCTGAAAACATCAATATTTAAATTCTATTACTTAGCTTCCAAACAGGAAACCATTTCTCAGCCCATTGCTATTTGACAGACCCCCAAGGCTTTATGAACTTTCTTTTCCACTCCTCTCTTGCTTGACTATTCTCCGTTTACAACTGAGAATCAGCTATCCATAAAAACTGAGCATCCTCTTTCACGGGAAAAGGTGGACTTGCAGTGAAGCAGGGGACTTTCACACCTCTCTAATGAAACAGCCAGAGCTGAGCCGAGTTTGATCTTCAAGTACAGGATTCAGTGAACCAGAGAAGGGGTGGACAAGAAGGACTAATTATGAGAACTGATGCTGAACTGTTTGGATTCCTACAGGGTAAGAAGGTGCTGATAACTCACATGAATTTTCCCATTTATCCCTCTTACAAGGGGCATATATAGACAAGGAGCACAGGAAGGAGATGTGTACATGGGACAATAGAGAATGGTATAATATAGTCAAAAGATGGGGTCAATGTGTGATAAAGGAAAGTGCTGGAAGGAAGGGAAAGGAAAGGAAGAAGGGGCTAAGATATTTCACGTGAGACTCAAGAAAAAAACTTTTTCCATGGAGTGGAAAGGGGGAAGGCAAGGGGGAATGAGTTAGCCTTCATTCTCATCAGAAATGGCTCAGAGAGGACATAACATAAACACCTAATAGGGTGAGGAAATGTATCTTACGCTAGAGAAAAATGAGAAGAAAGAGATGAGAGAGGAGATGATAGAAGAAAGGGAAGATTGTGGAGAGAATACTCAGATACAACACACTTCTGAACAGGGCCAGGATGAAAGGAGAGAGAGAATTGAATAAATGGGAGTGGGAAGGAATAAAATGGAGGGAAATTCAGTTAACAATAGTAACTGTGGAAAAAAATATTGAAGCAACTTCTCTGATGGACTTATGATAAAGAACACAACCCGTCCCAGAGACAGAACTGATGGTATCTGAACACAAGACTGAAGTGTCCTTTTTTTTTCCCCTCAATTTTTTTTTCATGAGGTTTCTCTATCTTTGTGGGGAGACTGGAGATTATTTTACTTTCACAAGATTATGGTAGTAACATGAAAACAAATAAATAAATGATAAAAAATAAAGGGAACAAAAAGAGGAAAAAACAGGACTGCTATGTAGAGCAGGGTGGGGAACCATTTTTTCTGCTATGGGACATTTGGTTCTTTACAACATCATTTGCAGACCACACAAAATGATTGACTTAAAATTTAGCTTGCTATATTTAGTCAAACATTTAATTAATTCACTCCTATGAAGCTCCTAGATTTATTGAATTTCAGTTCTTGCCTGTACTTACCATGGTGGTGTCATTGCATATGATTTCTCTGGGCAGGCTGGTCTTTCCCCACCCTTGGTCCAGAGAGTCAGGCTTCGAATCAGTAACCAAACTATATGAGTCTTCAGATTCCTCACCTGCAGAATGAGGAGTTTACATTCCTTTGCAGACTTCAGAGGGGACCCTCTCTACTCTCTTTTTTATAATGCTGAGAACTTGAATTTTAGTGCCTATACATTTCTGATAACCTGTCTTTCAGATATATACAAAAGAATGTGGAAAATAAGCATAAGTAGGTACCATAGAAGAAACAACCAACAAAAGATTGTAAATGATTGCACACTTGTCTTTAAATACCCACTGACTGATCACTCTTACCCCGCCCACATCATTCTTTCTGTATTTCCTTCTTTTCCTTCCCTCTCTAATATTATGATTTGGGTCTGCTGATGTTACCCATAACTGCATAATTGTAGTGAAAATATGGTGTTCTGGACATCTGTCTGCTTCCTTCTCTATTATTTCTTTGATGTTCATATTTCTCTAGATAAATCTCTCTAATTTTCAATGGCACTAGATTATTCTGGCAGTTTTATTCATATTCTCCAACCAATGGACCCTGGGTTTTTTGCTTTAGTAGTTACCCAGTGATACTGCTAGGAATGTTTTTGTATAGGCCATATGGGGAGGGGGGCAGGACTGAGGAGAGTCAGGCAACTCCATCACAGGATATGGTTCCACACAAATAAAGGAAGGAAGAGTCCCTACCTTCCTTCCTTGCAGCAGTCACCAGATCTCCTAGCATCCCTTCACTCAAATCCAATTCCTGTGCTTGTCATGGCATCACCTCCCTGATGACATGGTCTTCCCTGAGAATGAAAAGCAAACAGCCAGATCTCTGGTGTCATCATGACCCATGTGTCCTGGTTCACATCTCAGCCAATGAGTTCAAATTTACTGAGCGACCTGAAATCCAGCCTTGTGACTGTCAGCGCTCCCTCCACAGTACTTGATTGTCTTTCTCCATTTGATTTTCATAGGTCTAGTTAATTTTACTTTTTATTTTTATCAACCTCAGATAAACTTGCTGCTTTTCTGTACTGATCCATTTTGTTACACCATCCCATGGTCATTTAGAAATCTCCTCTGTTAAAAAGAGAAATAAGCTTATTTTTTTTAACTGTTATGCAATAGCACACATTGATAGTAGTCACTGTATATACACCTTCACTTAGAGTCTATGAGGAATGGCTGATATTTGCCAATTGATGCACATATACTAAATGTTCATATTATGTGATTATTTATGAAATCATTAAGTATAGTAATTTTCCTGGTGAAACTTTTTATCCTTCATTATTCTGTTCTTAGACCTGACATCATAACCTGATTGGTAGTCAAATGTTTTGATTCCTCTGTGGCCTAGACTGTTAGGATAGTCATTATTCACATTTTTAAAAATATGTGAATAACTCCAAACTGCCATCATATAGCACAGATAGGTTTGAGTGCTTATATAGTAAATATATGGTAGCATATCTGCTTCTGCCTCTGTGCAACAAATACTGCCACCATTTTTCAGTACAGAGACCAGAGACCCACTTTCTATGAAGTATCTGAGGTCAGATTCAAAGTTAGATTTTTCTGATTTGATGCACAGAACTCTATCCACTGTCCCTCCTAGCTCCTGATTATGAATGTGCAAGTTTTTAATTATTCATAAATTAGCTCCTGTTTTAAAGATCTTGGAATCCCCAGAACCAATGAGTTGCTTGGATCATATCAGATACTTAATAAGAGCTCATTGACTTTTTTTTTTTTGTTAAAACCATTAGGGGTGGCTAAGTGGTTCAGTGGATTAAGCACCAGCCCTGGAGTCAGGAGTACCTGAGTTCAAATCAGCCCTGAGACTCTTTATAATTACCTAGCTGTATGGCCTTGGTCAAGCCACTTAACCACATTTGCTTTGCAAAAAATAAAATAAAGTAAAACCTTTGGAATGTGACCTCCTTGAGGGCAGGTGTTTTTACACCTAGCCTTCTACATTAGTAAGCAGTAGGTGGTTAAACAACCATGAATTGGAGATTGGGTCCATTCTCTTGCTTTTTTGCCTTCTAAGAACTAAAAACAGCAAATGTATTCAAGGAGAGGACCCATTTTGTATTAAGGATGGGGTCTGTGAAGACTGAGGTGTCTCAAAATGTGAAATCACCATATGTGATATTCCAGGTGAACTTTTATGATTATTCTAATCTCTTTTCATTTCTTTTTTAGGCAATTTCTTTTTGAGGCTGATAAAATATTATGACCTCACCCAAAAGAAAATTCCAAGGTGTCCATTGTGCCCCAAAAGCTTCCCAGATAAGAAGAATTTACAGATTCCTTTTTACTTTTCCTTAAAAGAAAGTTGCTGGAGATGGGACAGTGGATAGAGCATGGTCCCTTCAGTCAGGAGGGCCTGAGTTCAAATCCAGTGTCAGATATATAATACTTAGTAGCTGTGTGATCTTTTTTTTTTTTTTTGCAAGCCAATGGGGCTAAGTGGCTTGCCCAAGGCCACACAACTAGGTAATTATTAAGTGTCAGAGGCTGGATTTGAACTCAGGTATTCCTGACTCCAGGGCTGGTGCTCTATCCATTATGCCACCTAGCCACCCCCAGCTGTGTGATCTTAGGCAAGTCACTGAACCACATTGCCTTGCCAAATTAACCCCCAAATCAAACAAAAAAATTTATCATAAATAAGTTTAAACAAAAGTATCCCTAATTTGATACCTATGTTTTTAACCTTGGCTATCATATACACTAATAGCTTAATTCATCAGTTTGCAGAGTCTGTATCAGAAGAAGGGGTGATTGGAGCAGGTGGTGGTGCAGTGGATAGAGTACAGGCCCTGGAGTCAGGAGAACCTGAGTTTAAATCTACCCTCAGACACTTAATAATTGCTTAGCTGTCTCACCTTGGGCAGGTCACTTAACCCCTCGCCTTGCAAAACCCCCCAAAATAAAAAAAAAAGAATTAATTTCCCCAGGGCACAATTGAATCAGACTGAAGGAATTATTTTTCAACTTATCAATAACATCACAATAACATAAATAATCTAAACTAACTCTCAATCAGTAACATCAATTATGTTGAATACATTCCTGAATTATTTGAAAGAGATAATCGCTTTCTCCATTTATCAATTTGATACTGTAGGTTAAGTGCATTCAGATACCAGGATAAAGGCCTTTTAATCCAATCACTCTTTTAATTCTTATCTTTATGAATTCTAGAAATATTGCCTTAATAAAAAGTTTTCAGAGTATTTTTAAATTGAGGAATTATTCCTTTATGGAGAGTCAAATATCATTATTTTCCTAAGAGAGGAATACATGTGACATTAAATAAGATTATAATTTAGGAAATTTTAGTTCCCTCAAACCTACATTTAAATTACAGATGTTATTATCATAGAAAATCTCATTTTTCCCAAATCATTTTGCTGCTAGGATCTCAAATTTGAAGGCCCATTCCTTTGGACAGTCTTTTATCATGGGTTAATTGTGATATTTTTGTGAGACGTCTTCAAAAAGAAGAGAGTCAGAGTCCCAAAGGAAGATGGAGGAGGGAAAGTGGGCAGTGAAGAAGTTGATTTAATGAGTGAGGATCCCTGCTCAAATTCTAATCAGTATTAATCAATCTGATGTGATTCTAAGCTCTGCATACTGCATCTCAGAGCCACTTCTGCAGAGGAAAATAGGGAGAGGTCCTTCTTCCTTGTTTTCAGGATAAAACCCAGTATGGCAAAGGTGACTCAACTATATGGAAACTTCCAGGGAATTCTTGTCTCTCCAGACCATTTAAATGAGCATCTTGTGACCATCTTATGACCACCTTGTCAATATGTTTATCCTCACTGTCTCCTCCTGAAGAAGATATTTTTGCCTAGCTGGAGACTCTGCTGTAGTATGTTTTGCTTCTTTTAGCTTATTCTAGCCTAGGTAGCATATAAAATTGCTCCACATTTGAAATATCAAAGCAGGACATATAAGACTTTCTAATATCAGCCTCAAAAAGGAATTGCCTAAATGTAAAAGCAGCACCCTGAAAAGAGACTGTTGGGTTCAGGTCTGGGTTTCAGTCTTGCACAGTTGAGTCTGCTTGAATATCCAGAGAAATGAAAGTGAATTAAGACAGTGAGTTACCCTCCATGGAAACCCCAACCAGCTCTTTACTTCCGTGGAACTCCCACTGGACTCTCAATCCCCTAGGAAAGTACAACACCTTGTTTTCCAATAGCACTCACCATATTAAAAAGTGTGCTTCCTAGGGACAGCTACATGGTGCCAAGGTGACCTGAGTTCAGATCTAGCCTCAGACACTTAATATTTATTTAGCCATGTGAGCTTGAGCAAGTCACTTAACCCCATTGACTAGCAGACAACTAAAAGAAAACTGTGCTCCCTACAATACAGGCTGCTGGTATCTATTCTGGACCCTGCTCACTATTCCTTCTTGCAAGAAACCATTTTGCACCTCCCTCCATTTGCATTTTTATTGGCATTCTCCTTGTACCTGGGGCTTTCTGATCTTACTGAGTCAACACCTCTGATCATCAGCAAAATCTGAGGTCCTTGTTATTGGAGAGGACCATGGACCCTTTATTGAAGTGCCATTGGCTCAGAGCTTTGCCTCAGTCTTTTTTGTTATAAACAGGACAATTTTATTCACTACCTTATTAGAATCCTAAGATGGGACAAGAATTCATGGCCCTCGACTTCATTTGTCCATCTCTTCAAAGTTGGTAGGTCTTTCTTCATTTACCCTAAATGCATTTTAAGAAGGGAACACAATTGGGCTGAGGGACTTTTTGAACTTGTAACTTACCTGTCTAAATTTATAAACTCTGGAGCATTCAATCTATTTAAAAATTGAATAATTTTTGGCCATGTGTTTAATTTTTAAACATAGACTCCTTCCCCCCCCCCCCTTCCATTTTTCTTACTTTCATTTTGAAAAAGATCAGGCAGATTGAGGGGTGGAATTGCTAGATTCTCATTATCTGGCTAAATCTAAAACTTCCTACTGGCAGGGTCAAAATAGATTTTTTTTTGCCTTTAAATTCTTTTCACAAAGATCAATTAAATCATGTTTGTCATCCATCTAGAAACCTCTAAATCGGTTGAAAGGAACTTTCTGTGGCTCACAACAGGCAAGGAAACCATCTAAAGAACCCTATGAGCAGTTCTAAGGTTTGTAGGATTTGGGGAACTTACTATCCACTAGAGTGCTCTTACTCTACCTTAAAAGGCCAATCATTTGGCTTGCAACTGATAACCTTAGGGGAGAGAGTCCCCACCTCACTGGCAAGCTATGGTAGAAGTTTCATAAGTTTTCAAACCTACATTCCTGTAAAAAAAAGTTTTCTTTACTATCATAAAAAATGGAATGTTCTCTCTCCTTATGTTAATATAAATTCAAGAAGAAAAAAGATGAGATAGCCAGAAAACTTGTCTTTATCCTTTAAGTCAGAAAAAAAGACAAGCATCATGTAATATGATATTCTTTAATTTGGAATTATTACTTCTGAGCTATGTATTTCTGATCAGCAGTTAGATTCTTAACCTTGAATTAATAGTTATAAAATGTCCATCTCCTATGTAAGGCTGGACTCCTACACTGTTGGCTTGGCCTGTGTCAATACTAGCTGGTCATCTCAGTGATAGTTTCCTTACCTGATCAAGAAATCTCGAGATAAGAGACATCTTAGATGAGCAGAGAGAAACTCCTATTGTTATCTGTAAATATTTACTCTTCAGCATAAGTGGGTGCCTTGTCAATAGGAGTTATACCCAAATATTATAAGATTTCAGAAAATCATATTGTAAAATCATATCATCCATGTGAAACCTCAACTTTCATCATTCATTGTTCTTTCTGTATAAAATGCTTGCAAAATTTTGTATCACCATTGCCATTCATAAGGATGCCATCCACCCATGACTTTTGCTAAGATCCTAGAGAATAAAACTTCATTTATGTTATAAATGGCTCATGAATACTTAGTTCAGAGGGATTAAAATTGTTTTTATTAAGACATCTTAATGAATGACCCACCTCTCTCAAGGGGAGAGGGGCCCCTAAATTGGAAAATACTAGGTGCTATATATGTATTTGAAAAGCTTTTTTCCTGGCCCTACATGCCAATCATTGGCTGGGGGGAGGTCACAAATCTAATTGTTATATTCATCCCCATAGGTTTTCCCTGCCCTGCTCAATAGACTAATGAGCAAGAACAGCTACCTCCTTGAGCATGAGCAAAGGAGAAAGAAACAGACCCTGGCTAAGGCAGAACTAGGTAGTGCAGACCTGACCTAACCTCAGGTTTTGATCAGATGGAGGCTAAATCTTTTGTCTTATCTCACATACCTGACCCTAGGCAAAAATACAGGCAGACCCCAACAATTCTCCCTTCTCATTCTTGGGGAACCCAAACACACCCATGTCCTCACAGTTTACAAAACTAACTTTGTTATTACACCTCCATCATACAAGATAACATTATTTTAGAATGCTATTCTTTGGGGAAGCAATTTGGAAACCTAATAGATCAACTTACAAGGAAGTTTAAAGGTTTTTCCTTATCCTTGCTTATGTGTGTATATATATACATATATATATATATATATATATATATATATATATACACACATATAAATATAAATATCCTGGTCTCCCTCTGCTCTGGGTGGTCATTACTATAATTCCCTCTAATTCTAGTTTTCGTGGCAAATTTTAAGAGGATGAACTTCATGCCTAATCTCTATTTCTGACATTTTATTGTAAAGCTAAATTATGAAGTTTGACACTATGAAGGGTTGTGATGATCCTGGGATCAATCCCACCTCCTTCTAACCTGAGAAGAAGGCTCATGTTGATTCCTCATGATGAGGAAAGAAAAAGTTACTTTCATTTATATTTGTATAGGATTGAATCTGTTCCTGAAAATCAGGACGAAATTTTCAAGAAGTTGAAGGGAAATTTGACATGAATTTTGCTGAGTATTCATTTTAAAGGACCTTAGGCCCTAGGTGACCTAGAGGTTAAGCCCAGAAATTAAGTGAGGCAGCATTGGAGAATTTGCTAAAACAAAACCCTAGAATACAAGGATTTCCTACAGTGTTAGTTGTAGGAATGATGCTCAAAATGTTGCCCAGAATGCCAAATGCTGGCAGGTAGGAAATGACCCCACTTGCTTGAATATTCAAGTGCCTTTAGAAGCAATTGAGAATAAGGTGTGCCCTGGGGAGTGTAGTTCCTTTCTCTAAGAAGTACCTCTCCTCAAATGGGAAGGCCACAGAAGAGGAATCAGGCATAAGAGAAGAAATGTAATGATCCTGGAAAAAGCATGGACTGCCCCCCTCCTCCAGGGATTGGGGATGACCAGAGATTGAGCCATTAGGTTGTCTAAAATTTGGAATGAAAATACAAGGGTTTAGTTGAGTCTCTAGTCATTGCTAAGTGAATTCCTTCATAAAATAGCTGTACAAATGCTTTTCCAGCACCAAAAAGGTTAACTTTGAGAAAGATATAAATAATTTTTTTCCCCAAAATCATTCTGCTTACTGAAATCTATGATCCTACAATAAGGATCTGGTTTGGCTAAGTGGGTTGTTTTGGGGGGGGGGATGTATTTGCCAACATTTACAAAAGTTATGTGATTGTAACCAATTCTGATTGCCCAAAGGTCCTAAAAAAATTAGTATGAAATAGACAATTATAACCACTGAAAAACCAAAAAGAAAAGGTGGTTAGTAGAGGAATTAAGTAAGAAGAAGGGGGAAAAAAAGAGAGTAGTGTTTCTGGGGGAGAATAGAGCTGTTGAGAATGAGTGGAAGCGTGGAAAGAGTTGGAGTCTCTTTACATTGACACAGACTAAATTCAGGGTTTGAAAGTAAAGGGTTGGGGTGGCTAGGTGGTGCAGTCCATAGAGCACTGGCCTTGGACTCAGGAGTACCTGAGTTCAAATCAGGCCTCAGACACTTAATAATTATCTAGTTGTGTGGCCTTGGGCAAGTCACTTAACCCCACTGCCTTGCCAAAAAAACAAAAGACTTAATAAGAAAAAGAAATTAATGGGTTTTGGAATTTTGCAAAGATTTTAGAAAGGGTTTTACCACTACTGAAATAGAAAAGATTTAGGAATATTTTGTTTCCATTATTCATTTATTTATTTTCCCAACCACTTACAAAGAAAGTTTACAACATTCACTTTTTGAAAAGATTGTGAGTTCCACACTTTTTCTCCCCCCTTCTCCTCTCCCCTTCACAATGAGTAATCTGATATCGAACATATATATATATATATATGTATATATATATGAATATATATATATACATATATATATATATATATAGAGAGAGAGAGAGATATAGATACACACATACATACAGCTATGTTAAACATATTTTCATTTGAGTCATATGTGAACGAAGAATCAGAACAAAAGGGGAAATAACCCAGGATGGATGTTAACACAACAACAATAAAGAAAAATAAAATAGACAGAAAGTTTTATTTCTCTGAGATTTTACCCACCCCCATTAAGTAATGGAGACCATCATAGCAAATGATCTCCCAGAGTTGAGGGAGATCATAAAGCCTATACAAGGAGGGGAACAGAATATTCATAACAAGAGTAGACAAAACCATAACCTTACCTGGAGATTATTCTATTATTGTATCTCACAGGAACATTCTCCTATAATGCTATTTTAATTGAGAGAAGTAAACTGTTTCTGAGTTTATGCACTAGGAGGCAGATTAAGGATTTGTTTTTGAAGTCTAAAGGTGGACTGAATTCTTTTCTTGATTGAAGGAGGGTCAGGCAAGCTTTTCTTTTCAAATTATACAGGGATTAAAAAGGGCAGGATAAGTCTTCCTTTCAAAGTCTAAAAAAGACACATTCCAGTCCTCACAATAGGGAAGACAAACAACCTTGGACTAGGAAAATAGTTTATACTAACTTAGAGTAATTATTATAGTCAACAGGGGAAAAAGTAAAACAAAACCTTATAGATGGAACATATCATGTGATCTGCATTCAGACTCCATGGTTCTTTCTCTGAATGGGGATGGTATTTTCCATCACAAGATTCAGGAATATTTTAAGCAGTAGCACTTGGATAGTTGCTGCCTGTCTTCCTTTGACAATTAATATAAAAAATAAAATAAGCTTCATAAGATGTGTTAGACATGGCTCCCGATTACTTAGTACAGAGTGATTAAAATTCTTTTTTATTAAGACACTTTAATAAATGGCAGAACTCTCTCAAAGGGAGAGGGCACAGAAGCCTGGAAATGTTAGGTGTTCTTTGTACTTTGAAAGGCTTTATTCCTGCCCCTTCTTGCCAATCATTGGGCTGGGGTCACAAATCTAATTGAATGAATGTATATTCATCCCCATATGGGTTCCTCTTCCTGCTCATTATACTAATGAGAAAGAACAGTTGTCTTCTTGAGCATGAGCAAAGGAGAAGGCCACAGACCCTAAGGTTAACATTGAACCAGATGGGGAAGACCTCACCTAATCTCAGGTTGTGATCAGATTGAGGCTTTGTAATGTTAACTAAAAATTCCCTCTTGTGGGACCCAAACACCCCCACATTCTTCATAATTCCCCATTTTTAAAATAAGAATTTGGGTTCCTCATCTTATTCGACAACCCTATGTTGAATAACTCTCTCGTGTTTCCATGGCTAAGCCAGCCAGCAAGTCCAGGGCCCTAGCTGTCTAACTGGTCATTGTTTCCACTACTGCTTAGATTCTAATCAGGATATAAATTGGGGTTCAATTGTCCTAACTCACATCCCATGGCCAGGTAGCAGACCCATAAGTCTGGATAACAACTCCCTGACCAATCCTTGAAATATGGGTATATGCAGTGATAATCACAATACTCTTTACTGTAATACATCCTGATAAGGGATCCAGGTTCCATCATTCCATCTCACATGAGTCTCAGGCCACTGTCTCTTTAAGTTGTAGAGTCCGGAATATGTACCCTGCTTCTGGACATAAATCCCAGACATCTGCTACTCCCTAGGGGAAAATATCTTATCCAGAGTAGTAGAAACAATAGAAGCCCTGAACTGACTCAGGCATTTGCCATTGGTCTTTCTGTCCCCTGGACCAGAATCCTGCCATAGTGTACCTCTGACCAGGAATTGAGAATCTAGACCGGACCTGGGAGACTGGTACCAGGGCCAGTTCTCAAATTGCTGTGGATACCACAAATCCAACAGCCACACCAAAATACTTCTGTCAGCCGGATTCTCCCCCCACCATTACTAATACCCTGCTTTCTGAATTAGAAGTTAGACTCTCCCTAGATGGGATATACAGACTCATGTAAGATTTAATCATGACACTCAGTAAACTTGATCTCCTTTTCTGAAACCATGAGTAGATCGGACACCATCACTGAGCCTCAGACAGCTCTCATTACATTATCAATGCCCTAAGTCTTGGAAATAATGATGTAATTTGGGGGATATTTCTGTGATTACAGAATTGAAAGTTACACATGATGTTCCAAGTAATACTTTACTACTATAATATTATACTATGATAATTATTAGAATAATATATTTCCATGCATCCATAAGAGAAGAACGCTGTACTGGGAGATTAGATGGACTGTTGTTTATAAAGTAATGAATGGCGAGTAGTGTCCAAGGATTACGAACTAGAAAAGAAGGGAGTACAAGCATTGGAACACTGGAAAGGTATGAAGGAGTCAAGTGTACATGTGCCTTAAATGCCAAAGAATCTATTTCTATTTGCTGATGTAAGAGAAATTAAGATGTTTTATTGTATGGAATCTTTTAAGGGGGTAGTTGGCATGGTCAGACCTGTAATGTAATATAAGCTTATCAAAAGTTGAGTGATGAATGATTTGGAGAACAGGGCGATTTCTCACAGGGAACCTAAGCAGCTGTTCAGTACTCTCAGTTTGAGGTTGTGAGTGTGATAGTGTGACAACGGCAGATGAGAGAAGGTGAGTGCAACTAATCCACTGGAAATATGAAGGGGCTTAGTCCCAGATCAGATAACCTGGTGAAAGTAAGGGAGACTTCTAGGAGAGAACTGCTAGGATTCACTCCTAGGTGACATGAAGTTAGTAAACAACCATTTCTCATTCTGATCAGAATGGTGAGGAGGTGAGACAAGGTTTCATTGAAAGTTTGTTTCACTCGTACTTCTGGCCAAGACGGCAGAGAGAAACAAGGCCATATTTTAAGCTCTCCTAGCTTTCCCACAGAACTAACAGGAACCGAGACTCTTAAGAGATACGGGATCCACAGAACTGAGAGAAGAACTGAGGAGAACATCTACCAACAAGGACTGTCACAGGGGAGGGAGGGTGAGCCGGGGTGGAGAGCAGAGACAGAGCAAAGTGGGGTGAGGCCAGGAGCTCACCTGAAAACCAGGGCAGACGTATTCTCTGTGTGCATGGTGGGCATATAGGAGAGGTCCCACCCTGCAGCCTAGACATCTATCTGGTCAGCTCCGCTGGTCTGGAAGACCCAGGTATCGGCCCCCCATGATTTCAGTGGAGTCCCTGTGTTTCCAGCTGCGTCTCCTGGCCAGTTACTCTGGGAGGCCATGAGTTTCTCCAGAAAAAACAAAAACACTCAGTTGACTTTTGACACATATCTTAACTTTGAAATATTAAGAGGGGAAAGGGAAAGGGGGGGGAGAAAAAATTGGAACTGATGGAAGGGAAGGAAGAAGGAGCAAGGGGAAAGAGGAAAGAAAAGGGAAGGGGGTCTGATAAAAGGGGGCAAACACACTGGTATTCAGAAGCAAATACTGAGGAATAGGGGATAAGGGGAAAAAATGGGAAAACACAAATGGAGGGCCAATTAAAGGTTAGTCATTACCACTTTCAATGTGAATGGAATGAACTCTCCTATAAAAACTCTCCTATAAGTAGGTAGCAGAGCCGATTAAAAACTAGAAGCTCAAAAGATGCTGCTTACAGGAAATGCATACAGAGTAAAGGGAAAAGGTTGGAGCAGAATAAATTATGCTTCAGCTAAAGAGAAAAGGCAGGGGTAGCAATTCTTATCTCAGGTGAAGAGAAGGGAACTGTAACCTCCTGAAAGGTACCATAGACAACTGAGTAATTTCAACACTAAATATGTATGCACCAAGTGGCATAGCATCTGAATTCTTAGAGAAGAAGTTGAATGAGTTATAGGAAGAAACAGACAGAAAATCACTACTGGTAGGAGACCTCAACGTCCCTCTCAGAATTAGATAAATCTAACCATAAACTAAACAAGAAGGAAATTAGGGAGGTTTATAAAATGTTAGAAAACTTAGACACAATAGACCTTTGGAGAAAACTGAAAGGGGAAAGAAAGGAATATACCTTTTTTTCTGGAGTACACGGCACCATTAATTTGGGTTTTAAAGTCTGAATGTTAGCCCTCCTCAAGGTCTGTGTCTCTCCAGTTAAAGGTCTGTAAACAGACTCTGTCTGTGGAAAGCAACCTGGTCTACCTCTAATTGCATCTGCAAATTTGACTTTTCAGATGTGCAAACAATCAAAGTAAAGACAATGCTGAGAAGTGAGGAAACTGGTCTGGTCACCCTTGTAAGAAACTTCAATGAGTGGCAACTAGGTGGAGCAGTGGATAGAGCACCAACCCTGGAGTCAGGAGTATCTGAGTTCAAATCCGACCTCAGAAGCTTAATAATTACCTAGCTGTTTGGCCTTGGGCAAGACACCTAACCCCATTGCCTTGAATAAGAAAAAAAAAAGAAAGAAAGAAACTTCAATGGGGGTCTTGGGAATGATGGGGAAGACCTCACCCTCTTCAGGAATCTTCATCTTGCTGCTGCTGTTATTTCCTGAAAACTCTCTTGAAATGCTTTTCCCTTTTACAATATAAAACAAAAACAATACTTAGGACATTTTGGAAAGGGGGAAATTCTAATGTGATGTATTTATATAGTAACTGATAACCACAGAAAATATCAGGTCAGAAGAGGAGACAGTAGTCTTACTGCTATTTGGATCCTTGTCAGTTCTGACATAGAACAGACCCTATGGATGGGTTAGAGAATCATAATGTAATCAGTGACACCTGTGTAACCTGATTGGTTCCCTGCCAAAACTTTAAAACTCTGTGACATTTCTGTAATTACTTCTTCCTCAATTAGTTCTTGCATGATATATTTAATGATATCATCAACCCATTTAACAAGAGGCAACCAGCTCCTTCTAAAGAACAGGAGTCAAGGCAGGATCTTCAGCAAAGCGGAAAGTTGATTCAGGACTGGCTACATGCTTCAGAGACTCTCCACAGAGAAGTCTCTCTCCCCTCTCCAGGTTACATTCTTCTGAGACTCTCTACAGATCAGTCTGTCTTTTATTGCTGAAAACCCCAAGATAGCATATGGAGCAAACACGGAATTCGGGACTGTGGGAAAGGGAGTCAGGAAGGTTCCTGGCAGGGTGGGAGGTTTCTCATCAGAACATCTGGTCTCTAAAGTTTTCCGAAGCACAACAGTTCTGGGAAGCATGTAGCCATTGACAACACTGTGAGATGAACAACCTTGCTGGAAGCACCTCCTCTCAACGACCCAGACAGCTAAGACAACTATATTTAAGTGGCCATGGACTGTATTATGCCTATCTTGAAAAAGAACACACACATACACACACACACACACACACACACACAAACACACACACATACACGTGCGCACGCACATGCACACACACGCACACACACGAGCACACACAAAAACACACAAAAAACCTTTCCAAATCTGATGAATTCAATAGCTCTTATGTATCTAATTCATATCCTACTAGTATCTCACTAATTCGTAAATGTGTATCAAAATGTATATGTACACTGCTAACCTGACTGTTTGCCTTTGAGGGCAGTGGGGTGGGAAGGGAGGGTGGAAGGAAATTTTCTAACTTAAATATACATGTGCATATGGATGAAAACAAATAAAGTTAACAAAGAAAACAAGAAAAGCAGGCTGGAATAGGAAATGGATATGCATGGGGACTTCAGGTAGCTTGTTGTCTACAATAATGAAGATGAATTACATTTACAAAGACAGACTGCAGGGAAGTATCCCTAGTATATAGACCATTTAGAATATGATCCCAAGCTGCAAATCTTTATGATGATTCCATTTTTCAATCACCAAAATCGTGGGGAGTAAAACAGAGACAATTGTAACTCCTGTAGCATCTCATCTGCTAGCTAGCCAGAGTAAGGCAGTCTTAGTCTCACTTCTTTTCATCTCTGGAGGGCAGAAAAGATGTGCAGGGATATGCTTCACCTAAGGGAGGAAAAGCTTCCTTTTATGACTATGCCGTGCTTCAAAGTCAACTAAAAGTCAACTAAAAGATATTTAGTATCTACGAGCCCAAATTTCACTCCAACTGAGAAAAACCCTCTTGCCACTGAAACAAAAAGTCTGCTATAGAGCCTAATTGAGTGTGTCTGATGTTTTGCATGAACTGGAGCTCATAGGCCATCCCTGACATGAGGTGGATGACCCCAGACAAATCACTTAACCTGTTAGCCTCAATTTCCTTATCTGTAAGATACTATTAACTCATGCCATATAGGGCGGCTAAGTGGCACACTGGGGCAGGTAGGTGGCACAGTGGATAAAGCACTGGCCTTGGAGTCAGGAGTACCTGGGTTCAAATCCAATCTCAGACACTTAATTACCTAGCTGTGTGACCTTGGGCAAGCCACTTAACCCCATTGCCTTGCAAAAACATAAAAAAACCACACATGCCATATATCATTATGCAAACACATGGTATGAAAGACAATAATGTTATCCAATAGCATTTCTAACACTAAGTGTTGCAGATCACTTTGGTAATAATAGATATCACTGATAGAGAGTTTCATTTGAGCCTCCTAATAAGCAGGGGAGTCGAGTCCCATTATGGTTTTTCTTTTAAAGGTGAAGAAACTCAGGGAGTCAAGATGACTGAATAGGCATGGGTCACAGAAATAGGTAATTTGGAGGCAATTTAGTTGAGTTTAGAAGCCAATTCTTCCCCACACTAGCTCTACTGTTTCAGCCCTTACATTGACTGATTTGAATCACAGGGATATTTTTTCCCTGAAAACATGATTCTGAGGTACGGTTGATGAATATCGCCAACCTGCTCCAGAGTCAGTCACACAGTAATGAAGGACCCCTAAACCTATGATTTTAGGAGCAATATATCATAACTGATTCTCTATGTTGAACATTTCTGCTTATCCCTTACTCCCAAAAGAGAACTACGATGTTCCCCCCACTAAAGTTTCCCAGTTTCCTCACTCCATTTCATGGAAGATTCCCAGTTACCTGGGGAATGGTCCTTACCCAGGAAAAGAAAGTTCTGAGCATTCTCCAGCATGACATCCTTGTGCAGCTGCTTCTGAGAATTGTCCAACAGGTCTCACTCCTCCGGGGTAAAGTCCACAGCCACATCCGTGAACGTCACCACCTCCTAAAACATCCACGTGCAGAGGACTTAAGAGTTGAGACAGGCTTCAGAATTGATCCAGGTCAGTGCTCATCAATGCACAGAAAGAAACAGAAGCAAAGAGAGGAAACTGCCCAAAGTTCACATTCTTTATAAGACTCAGAGCCAGCACAGGGAACTACAATCTTGAAAAGTCCAAGGGAGCATTGGAAAAAGCAATTTTCAACTGAAATAAAATTGGGAAGTATTCTTCTCTGGAATGCTAATCTCTTTAGAAGGAAAGTGATGTGTTCTCTCAGAAAGATAGAAGGATTTCTGGAGGAAACCTAAAAACTGTTAGAAATGATAGATTAAAGAAATTCAATGAAGAGCTTCTAAGGGGCAGCTAGGTGGAGCAGTGGACAGAGCACTGGCACTGGACTCAGGATAACCCTATTTCAAATGTTACCTCAGACACTTAATAACTGCCTAGTGGTGTGACCTTGGGCAAGTCACTTAACCCCACAGCCTTGAATAAATAAATGACATCTTCAAAGAAAGAGTTTCTGAGAAGCTAAAGCAATGCTGTATTTTGTGGGGTTAAAACATTTCCTATGGTCACAATAGTGCAAAAAAAAAAATCAAGTCATTTTACTCATAGAGAAAAAATTTGAACAAGACAAAAACATAAGGATTCTTTGTTTTGTTTCTTTTTTTGATTTTTACAAGGCATTGGGGTTAAGAGAATTGTCCAAGGTCACACAGGTAGGGAATTATAAAGTGTCTGAGGCCAGATATGAACTCAGGTCCCCTTGACTCCAGGGCTAGTGCTCTACCCACTGTGCCACCTAGCACCCCATTTGGTGGCTTTCCTCAAGTTAAGTGATGCAGGGAAGAGAATGGAGGGCCTGAAGCTAAAAAGCTCAACTTCCTAAGCTCAATAGACACTAACTCTGTTTGCCTCACTTTCCTCATCTGTAAAATGAGAAAGAGAAGGATATGGCAAACTATTCTGGAATCATTGCCAAGAATACTCCAAAAGGGGACATGAAGAATTGGACATGATTGAAACAGGTGAACAATAATCAGTTATCAGTATCCCATTTTGAGCTATCAGTTAGAGGGTGGGAGTTTAAACCTGATTTCTACCAAAATCACTTTCTAGTTTTCCCCCCAGGTCTTTTTCAAAAGGTAAATTCTTTTCTTTTAGGCTTTTGCAAGGCAAAGGGGGTTAAGTGCCTTGCCCAAGGCCACACAGCTAGGTAATTATTAAGTATCTGAGTTCGGATTTGAACCCAGGTACTCCTGACTGCAGGGTCAGTGCTTTATCCACTACGCCACCTAGCTGCCCCAAAGGGAAATTCTTCCCCTGCATGTTGATTTTCTTGACTTTATCCAGTTTTGAAATCACTACATTTACTTGCTTCTGTTATTTTCTTAAATCGTGTGCTCCCTTTCATCTTACATGAACTGATGAGGAGAGACATGAGGAGAACCTGGAGAACCATTTGCAGTATTTTCCAAATGCAATGATCCCATTAAGGCAAAGATGAAGCAAGTAGCTCAATGACTAAAGATGCAAAACAGCAGATGTCTCTGGTACAGGACAATGGAGACCTCTCTCATCACCAAGAGACCTTGTGGCCTCACTGCTAGGAAGGAAGGTTGTCTCCATTAACCATGGGCTTGTGGGACTGGATTCCTTTTCCCAGTTATTTTTCTTTATCAAAAGAGACAATTCAGACTGAAGAAAGGTTTGTTTCCCTCTGAAATGGCATTGATATTAAGACAGACTGTGCCTAGAGAATAAGTCTTATTCAATATTACACAATTTAATGAAGAGTATTTGCAATAAGCTGGATGGAAATGGATTTAACCCATATTTCCAATTTTTATTTTGGCTGTTACCAGGAGACAATGTCATAGGAGAAAAGCCTTATAGAAACTGGTGGTTGTCCTTTCTGGAGGAACAAAATGACATTGGAGACAAGTTGCAATGTGTCTGTGCTGATTAGATGAATATGTTTGGAATACTCTCTGGTTGTGCACCAAAACTCATGCAAACACGTGTGGTGGAATCTCTAAGCGTGAGCATATTGAGATATGGTTTTATTTGAGCTACTTATGATCACATTTTATGACCTTGCCCGAAGAAAAGGTTCTGAAAGCATTTGGTTAATTTCCAAAGAACTTCCCAGATTAGAACTTAAGAGATTTTTGTTTCTTTTACAAAGAGTAAGTTGTTATTATTATTATTATTATTATTATTAAAGCAAAATGTATCCAGTTATGTAGCAATTTTTAAAGTTTAGAACCACATTCTTTACCAGTTTGATTCTTCAAATCACAGCATCCAGAGGAGTTGATTTCCCTGAGTGGCTGGACTTCAGAAAAACCTGGAAAGACCTGTATGAACTGAGGCTGAGTAAAGGGAGCGGAACAATTGTACATGTTAGCAGCACCACTGGGTGATGATGACCTCTCTTGGCCCCATTTTTTCCCAGCAGTTCAGTGATAAAGGACAATGCTGACTCTGTTATGGAAAATTCCATCCATACAGATACAAAGAAAAAACTATCAATTCAAAGTAAAGCATACTTTGTTTTTTTGTTTCTTTTTCATGCCATCCCCCCTTAGTTCTGATTTCACAATAGGATTTATATGGGCAGTGGTGACAGCACTGACTTAGGAGAATGGGAGTTTGAATCTGGCCTCATGACATTTGACACTAAGCAACATGACCTTAGGCAAGTCACTTAACCCTGATTGCCCAGCACCCAAGGACATCTCCAGTCAACCATATATACATCTGGTCATTGGATTCAGATGTCTCTGGAGAAGAAAGTGAGGATGGTGACCTAGCACAGCCCCCTGCCCCACACTCAAATACAGTTCATGCATTTGTCATGGCCTCATGTCACTAATGTCATAGTCTTCTTCAAGAAAGAAGGACAAAGATCATCATCAAGAAGGAAATATTTTAAACACAATTATAAATATACAACCTACCTGAGAAGGTAGGGGGAAGAGAGGGTGGTATACAAATACTGAACCCAAAAGTTTACAAAAGGATGAATATTGAAAGTATCTTTGCACGTAATTGGAAAAAGAAAAAGGAATTAATTAATTAATTTGAAAGAACAGAGAGGAATTGACTATTGCATCATTCTAGCTAATCATTTTTTAAATGAACAACATTTCTCAGAAATGACACCCAAAATCACAAAGAAAATGAGCAGCTAGGTGGTGCAGTGGCTAGAGCATCGGCTGTGGAGTCAGGAGTACCTGAGTTCCAATCTGGCCTCAGACACTTAATAATTACCTAGCTGTGTGGCCTTGGGCAAGCCACTTAACCTCATTTGCCTTGCAAAAACCTAAAAACAAAATCACAAAGAAAAGCCTGAAACATAAAAGCAATATTACAGATTTAAAAGAAAACAGGTTGTTTTGACAAAACAGATTTGAAACAAAATCTTGCTGTCAATCACATGATAGTGCAACTGAATATATTTTTCAAAATATTTTACATAGAAAATACTTTATCCAGCTAACACTTCTGACTAAGCAGTCAGTTATATTTATAACTGGAGCTTTTCGTGCCATCAAAGAAACAAAGATGAGTACTCATCAACTGGTGAATAGCTGAAGAAATGACGACACATGAATTCAAAGCATTATTACTGAAGAGTAATGAAAACATCGGGATTTCAAGAGGGGTTTTACTGGTTTCATATACGGTGTGAAATATGGGATGATTAATGAGTTCTCTTATAATGGGAAATAGAATGAAATCCATACTAGAGCAAGAGGGCCAACCTTTTTTTTTTTTTACACAAAATTTGGAGTTTTATTTTTTTCCTCAGTCAGAGATTCATTTTGTAACATGCATGCATTTCAATACAGTAATAGGGCCTCAAACTTTTCCGAGCAAAGAGACAAGCACAGAGGACTGAAAATTCCTATTTAGAAAATGGAAACAGTAGGTCATCTATATGTCATGATTGGGGGGTTTCCCTTTCCCCAAAAGAGTTGAACCTAAAACTTTATTCACATTTTGTTTCAATTGCAATGATCCAATTAGGCTAGAGTATGATGCCAGTTAAGGATCAATCTGGGATTTATTCCTTTGGAGGCATTACTTTTAATCTCTTTTACAAAAGTGACTATGAGCTGGGGGAGGGGGGGAAAGTCCTTTCTTAAGTTAGCTCCCCCTTAAGATTTGCTACCCCAAGCTTCCTGGGAGATGTAGACATGACATCAAAAGACAGTAAGAAAAGAAAAGGGGGAAAAAAACAAAGTTACTGGAGTGATCTTGCAAAAGTTGCCATGTTTCAGAAACAGGGAACTGGTCTTTTTGAAATGCACCATCCATTGGCCTTCAAAGTATTTGTTGCAATGCAATTTTTTCCGTTTGCACTCTGCGCTTAAACATCAAACCACTCCAAGCACTTTTAGTTCATGTGAGAAGAGTTTACAATTTTGTTCTCCTTGATATATACTTATGAAGAGGGCTGCTTTACAAAAGAATGAGTCAAACAATACTCTTTGTTCCATTCTAAATTTTCAATAGTAGATTTTTCTCCTTCCTAGGGTAAGGACCAAGAGGAATACCCTCTTCCACCTGTGCCATGAAATATTTTAGGAGAGCTGTTGAGAAACCTTATGATTTCAGAAAAACACTTCAATCCATTTTTAGGACTTCTTGCTTTGGATGTGATATGTGATATCCAATAAAGTCTATGCTGAAGGGACAGGCCTTTCCTCACTAATTAGCTCCATAAATGTTAAGCTCAGGAAGTCTTCTCCAATGTATATACAGTGATAAGATTTGGGTGAATTCTGAATTTTAAGACTTCTCTTTACTATGACTAGATTGATGTCTACTGAACTCCATCTTCCAGAGAAGGTGGGACCTCATTAAGTGTTTTATATCTTCTCTCTATGATGAATCCTTGATGTCAAGAGATGATCTTAGGCTCAGGGCCGTTCCAGCAGCATCCCTGTGGAACTTGTTCCTCAGTTTGATGTCTAGTGACTTGCATCTTCCTGAGAAGGTGGGACCTATGAATCCTTGATGAAAAGAGATGATATTAGGCTGAATGTCTTTCCAACCACATCCATGTGGAACTTGTTCCTCTGATGACTAACAAACTTTGTTCTCCATTTCTATGCTTTTACACATTCATTACAAGAGTAGGATTTCTATTTCATGTGAATTCCCTGATGGGAAATAAGGGAAGATTTTAGTCTGATGATTTTCCATAGTGATGGTCAATGAGGTTTATCCTCCTGAATGACTTCTCTGAAGAGAAATGAATATTGTTCTCATATATTAATAACCAATTATTGAATTAGGGCTAAACATCTCTTCACATTTTCATTTCCTCATTCAGAAATCAGCCCCCTTAGATTATTCAGTCAGTCTTTAATGGAGGGCGGATGGTGAGATGAAATCTTGGGACATGCATTACCTACCTTGAAAACTTTAGATAAGTGGTAAAAGGTAAAGAGATTTTCAGCTAGGTGAATTCTCGTCCATTGTGTTGTAGTCAGGCAGGTTCAAGGAAAAGTGGATTTCCCTTTTGTCTAGATTACCCTATTCAAGGATGGTCTGGATATAAATTTTTTTGTCTAGATTGGGTGATGTGTTATGCTTCCCAAATCCTCATTAGAATAGTCATTCTCATAAAGCACTGGACCTGGAGTCAGGAGTACCTGGGTTCAAATCTGGTTTCAACCACTTCATAATTACCTGGCTGAGTGGCCTTGGGCAAGCCACTTAACCCCATTTTCCTTGCAAAAACCTAAAAAAAAATGAAGTATAGTCATTCTCGTAAATTTTGAACCTGTCAGAACGGATCAGGACCTTTTGGGAACATCCACTCATCTAAGGGCGTATAATTACTTGGAGGCTTCCATGATTCATCTTTGGTTTATAGGAGATAAAAAAAATGTCTATTCCATTAATAATTTTTGTTATACTAAATTTATTATCCATGAATGAAATGAATACCCAGAAATTGATCCAGGAATTGGCACAGTCGTTTGGCAATGTGGAAGTAATTAAGAGAAGCTTTACATACGAACCAAACTCATAAATATTGTCTCCAGAGTGGATTCTCTGATGTCCAGTAAGATAAACGTGTATATTAAAAGCTTTGGAATATAATTGATACTTCTCAGGTTTCTCACCAGTGTTCATTCTCAGACATGGGGCAAGATTTCCCAAACTGATTACATTCAAACATTTCATTCCAGGGTGGATTTTCTGATACTTACAAAATTGGTTGGGCATCTTAAAAAGCCTTTTCATATTGATTATATCCATAAGGCTTCTCTCCAGCGTGGATTCTATGATGTACAGCAAGATAGGAGCTCCTTGTGAAAGTCTTTCCACACTGATTACATTCATAAGGTTAGTTCCCAGTGTGGATTCTCCGATGTATAGTAAGTCCAGAGCTCTGTGTGAAAGTCTTCCCACACTGATTACATTCATAAGGTTTCTCCCCAGTGTGGATTCTCTGATGTACAGCAAGATGAGAGCTCCTTGTGAAATTCTTTCCACACTGATCACATACATAAGTTTTCACCCCAGTGTGGATTCTCTGATGTACAGTAAGACTGCAGCTGTGTCTGAAAGTCTTTCCACACTGATTACATTCATAAGGCTTCTCCCCAGTATGAATTCTCTGATGATAAAGAAGAGAGGAGCATTTTCTGAAAGCCTTTCCACATAGATTACATTCATAAGGTTTCTCCCCAGTGTGGATTCTCTGATGATGAATAAGAGAGGAGCTCTCTCTGAAAGTCTTCCCACACTGATCACATTCATAAGGTTTCTCCCCAGTGTGGATTCTCTGATGTATAGTAAGATGGGAGCTCCTTGTGAAAGTCTTTCCACACTGATTGCATTCATAAGATTTCTCTCCAGTGTGGATTCTTTGATGTAAAGCAAGTTTGGAGCTAGGAAAGAAAGTCTTTCCACATTGGTTATACTCATAAGGTTTCTCTTCAGTGTGGATTTTCTGATGTTCAGTGAAACTGTCACTTCTTTGACAAATTTTTCCATATTGAGTATATTCATACTGATTCTCTGAAGTGTAGATAAGCTCATGGTTACCAAGATGAGTCCTCTCTTCATCAGAAGCAGTAAAGTCATTCCAGGAGGTCATTTTCAGATTTGCACTCATTTGATCACACTTGGTCTCTGCATCTGGTGGAAAGAAACACACACATAAATGAATGATGATATTCTCTTCTTCCTGGCAGAAAGTGTCCCCAGTTAAAAGAAAAAGACATCAAACTTAAATGAGCAGAATCAATCATTTGAAAATAATATAAACTTACAAATAACACAATTTAATGATCAAAAAGTTCCACACAACTGCAATGGATCCTCAGCACAAATGTGAGACAAGTGTGCAGCCACCTAGTCAGGATGTGTTACTCTTCCGGTCATGAGTTCTGAATCGCTGAGTGACCTGACCCAAATGTCAGCACCAGAGAGTAGAACTCCAGCCTGGTGAAGGAGTACGCTCCGGCCACTGAACTGGACAGATGTTCTCCTTTTTATTTTTCTTTGCATCAAGAGCATTTTGGTTGCTGACAATGCTTTTTCTTATGTTGAGGTAATTGCCCAACTGTCCCGAATGGACCAGTTTTGATGCTTTCTCCCATGGTCATTCTTTGTAAATTTTATGACAACCTGAGAAATAAAATTTCTCTTTTTTACTTATCCTGTCATCATTTTTCAGTTAGATCCACTTTTCTGATCATTTATTCTGATGCTTACATATCATCTCAAGGACCTTTTTGCAGCCTTGGATACTGTCAATCATCCACTTTTTCTTGATACTTTTTTCTTTTCTCTAAGGTTCTTGGATATTACTTTCCTTGGGACTCCGCATTTATTCTTTCCCACCGATCCCACACACCCCAATGTTCCTGTAATCTTGCTTTGCTACTGCTATACAGAACAAATGCTCACAATCGTTCATGGGCCAAATTAGGTGTCATCCACTCCTTACTATCGCTCCCACACCCCTGCCCCAACACTGAAGCAGGTGATTCCACCTGTGTAACCTTGCTCCAACACTTCCCTTTCTCCACCATCATTGCCCCTTTTTTGGTTGGGGGTCCAAATGACCTCATGTTTGAGGTATTAAAAGAACTGACTCACGTCTCTTCCCAGGTCCCTCAATCCTCCATCACCTGTTAAAATCATGTTCCTCAAATTCTTTGCCTGACCATGGCACTCCCTACTTAATTCCAAGGGCTTCAGGACCAAAGATAAATTTCTGGAATGCACTCTTCATCTTCTGCCTCTTTGTCTCTTTCTAGTCTTACTTCACCTGCCTTATCCTCCACATAGGCTAGGATGCAGTGGGGCAGAGACCTCTTTGTTGCTCCAACAGTGTGGGTTTTCCCTGGCTGGTGCTCCTGCCTAGAATTCTTACCCAGGCTTTTCTGAAGTAGCATAGATGAGTTTCCTTCAGACTGTTCCAGTCTTCTTTAACCTTAGTGAATGCCCACCTTGGCTTGATGGGCTGCGATAACAGCTGTGTCCATGCTGTCTTTCTCACCAAACTGTGGGATACTGGAAAGCCTTATGCTTTCAGAGAATGTTCCCTGTACTTCCTTTTATCCAGTGGCCACTTAGTAGATTCATATTGATTTAGAAAGGACTCATATTTGACAGACTCAGCCCTCTCTAGAAGGTGAAAGGAGAGCTTCATGCCTCAAAATTCCTAACAAAGACCTCTAATAGGATCACTGAAGCATGACTAGAAGAAAAATTGAAGGGGACTAGGGTGGTATAGTAGATAGAGCACTGGCCCTGGAGTCAGGAGGACCTGAATTCAAATCTTGCCTCAGACAACTAGCTATATGGCTATGAGCAAGTCACAACCCCGTTGTCTTCAAGAAAAAAACAGAAGAAAACTAAAAGATCCAGGAGAACACTGTACATTTTAACAGAAACACCACAAGAAGACCACTTATGCTGAACACAGCTCTTATCAGAATTTCAGAGATCAAAGACAGCCTTCAAAGACCTGTGACAGAACATGCTGCCCAGAATCAGAGGAAAAAAATATGAAGACTGAATGTAGAGCAAAGAATACTCGCATCATATTTTCAAACTATCTTTATGCTTTTCTATCTTTGTCAGGGTTGCCAACCCCTCAACCCAGTGCTAAAGGAAAATACTATGGAAACATGTTAACATGATTGTACTTGTAAAACCATTATCAGACTGCTCATTGCCATAGGGGGCAGGGTGGAAAGGGAGGGAGGAAGAAAAATGTGGAACTCAAGAGCTTACAAAAAGATGAATTTTGAAAACTATCTTTGTGAGTAACTGGGAAAAAAAATTAAAAGAAGGGAACTCAAAGTCTAGAGAATTCATCGCCTCGTGTTACAGATGAGGATACTGGACCTCCGAGAGCCTTATCCAGGATCCTACTGCTGAAAAGTATCTGAAAAGAAATAATAAGTCTGGTCTTCCTGAGACAAACACTTCTTTACTGACAAATCCAAAAGACTCCTGGGATCCAACCCACACCCCCCAGTCCTAACTTACCTGGACAGGAGATCCTTAGACCCTCTTGCTCCAAGTGGGGGTTCAAATCTTCTCTGGAAACTGGAAATCCTAGGTAGGGGGATAAATTAGGTGTGAGGGTGGAGAGAAGTTTGTATTCACTTATTAGGGATGGGGTGGGATGTAAAGCAGAGCCACATTACTGCAAGCAATTTGGAATCAGAAAATTCCAACTTTGCTTGTCTCCTTCATACAAGGATGTCCACATTTCATCACTTCCATAGCCAAGAAATTAGAGACATTGCAAGGGGACAGGAGTATAGTGGGCTGGAGTCAGGATCACCTGTCCTCAGACTCTTACTGACCCAGGCATTAATCCCTCAATCTATTTGCGTCAGTTTGCTCAATTATAACATGGGATAATAACAGAAATCCAAACCAAAAGATAACTGCGAGGATCGAGTAGGATTACATGCATGAAGAAAGCTCTTAGTACAGGATCTAGCTCCCAGCAGATGTCTATATATACTTATTCCCTTCCCTTTCCCTGCATCTCTACTAGACTTAGCCAGCATATGAAGGAAGAACATGGGCACTCCTGCTATGTGAGTTACATATTTTGTCCCTAGTAACAAAGAATATATTCTAATGACAACACTTCCCAAAGAGGAAGGGCAGCATAGGAAGGAAGCGGGTCCCCCTCACTGCACATCTTCAAGAAGAAGCTGCAGGATCAATGTCTGGAAACTTTACAGACTTCTGTCTAGCTCCCAGTCACATGGAACAAAGGTCTGTCTTAGAAAAGCTACGCAGCAGGAGGACCTGATCTCTTGGATTCAGGAGGTCATCACTTTGGACTTTCTAAGAGGTGATCAATGGCCCAAACCATTTTCTAGGAGAGGGTTGAAGTCTCTCCGTTTAATGGAAGATTCCCAGTTACCTGGAGAATGGTCCTTACCCAGGAAAAGAAAGTTCTGAGCATTCTCCAGCATGACATCCTTGTACAGCTGCTTCTGAGAATTATCCAACAGGTCCCACTCCTCTGGGGTGAAGTCCACAGCCACATCCTTGAATGTCACCACCTCCTAAAACATCCACATGCAGAGAAGTGAAGAGTTGAGATGGGCTTCCGAATTGATACAGGTCAACACTCATCAATGTACAGAAGGAAACTGAAGCAAAGAGAGTTAATTGCCAAAAGGTCACACCCTTTATAAGAATCAGAGCCAGCACAAAGAATTATAATCTTCAAAAGTACAATTCAGCATGGGAAAAAGCAATGGATATTTTCAGTTGAAATGAAACTGAGAATTATTCTTCTATGGCATGCTAATCTGTTTAGAAGAAGGAAACTGGCTTCCTCTCTGGCTGCCATCTTGGTAACCCGCCTGTGTTCCCCTGTCTCCGGCTCTTCTCCCTGCAACCCCGCAAATGCTAGCCCTGGGCATCTGCGCTGCTCCGTTTTCGTTCCAGCAAGATGAAAGAAACTATTATGAACCAGGAGAAACTTGCCAAGCTGCAGGTGCAAGTGCGCATCGATGGGAACGGAACTGCTCGGAGAAAGAAGAAGGTGGTTCATAAAACAGCTACAGCAGATTTTCCTTAAAGAAACTAGGAGTAAACAATATCTCTGGTATTGAAGAGGTGAATACGTTTACCAACCAGGGAACAGTGATCTACTTTAACAGCCTTTAAGTTCAGGTGTCATTGGCAGCAAACACTTTCACTATTACAGGCCATGCTGAGACAAAGCAGCTAACAGAAATGCTTGCCAGTATGTTAAACCAGCTTGGAGCTGACAGTCTGACTAGCTTAAGAAGACTGGCAGAGGCTCTGCCCAAGCAACCTGTAGATAGAAAAGCACCACTTGTCACTGGGGAGGATGATGATGATGATGAAGTTCCAGATCTCCTTGAGAATTTTGATGAGGCTTCTAAGAATGAGGCAAACTGATTTGAGCATCAACTTCTGAAAGTTAAAACTTGAAAGTTATGGAGCTGCTATTTTATATCGTGTGACTGCTTTTTTTCTTTTTCTTTTCCTTTTTTTCTTTTGGTTACTGTTTTTGTTTATGGATCTAGAGATTTAGATCTCTAATATTTTGAAGCCCGTTGGACATTGCAGCTCTTTTCATTTATTGCTTATACACAATTTATTCTTTGCAGCCTAACTATGCTGAAAGGCCTGGAATTAAAATTAGGGAAAAAGGTCAATAAAATCATTACCTAGTAAAAAAAAAAGAAGGAAACTGGTATGTTCTCTTAGAAAGATAAGAGGATTTCTGGAGGAAAAGTAAGGAAAATTAAGACTGTCAGCAATGATAGATTAAGAAAATTTCATGAAGACCTGGTGAGGAGCAGTTAGGTGGAGTAGTGGATAGAGCTCTGGCTCTGGACTCAGGAAGACATGATTTCCAAGACACTTGATAATAGCCTAGCTGTGTGACCCTGGGCAAGTCACTTAAGCCTACTGCCTTAAGTAAATAAATAAAATTTTCCAAAAAAAGAGTGCGTGAGAATCTATAGTTAGTGCTGGTTTAGAAAAACTTCCCCAAAGTGTCTTACTTTTCGTGCCTTCTCTGTTGTTTATTTCCTGGTTACCCAGTATATGACTCACTTTTGTATGTGTTTACATGATGAGCCTCCAATAAATTGGTAGGTTACTGTCCATTGTTATCCAAGAAGATCAAAATGACATCACCACGTTTGAGACAAATAGCCGTGTGTCTGTCTCTGATTGATCACACTCATACCAGCTTAGTCCATGGGAATTCTTGGGGTGGGTACTCTGAACTTCTAGTTATCACGTTTTCCTTCAATTGCTTCCATTCTGCCTTTCTCATAGAACTCAAGCCCCTCAGTGATGAGGTCATGTCACACTGAGCAGTCCTGTACAGGGGCCTCCCATGTTGTACAATCAATTAAAATAATCGTGCAATGAGACCTTTAGGGTGACTCGGTATCACTTCTTCTGACACATTTGTGGGCACTTGCCATCGGTGAGTTCTCCATAAAATAGGTTTTGTTTGGGAAATGTACATCTGGCATGCTAACAATGTGACTAGTCCATCATAGTTACATTCTGGGCAGCAAGGTTGGAATACTTAGCAATTTACCTGAGAAAGCACCTCAGGGTCTGGACCCTTCTCCTGCCAGGTCATGTTCAGAGTGTTCCTAAGACAATTAAAATGGAAGTGGTTCAGTTTCCTGCCATGGCGCTGGTAGACTATCCAGGATTCACAGGCATAGAGCAATGAGGCCAACACAACAGCCCTGTAGACCTTCGGTCTGGTGGTCAGTCAACCACCTTTTCTGTCTGTCTCTCTCTCTCTCTCTCTCTCTCACATTTTCTTTCACTCTCCTAAATACCAAACTAGCTCTAGCAATATCAGCGTTCATCTCATTGCCAATGTGGACCTTCCTGGCAACACACCATTGGCTTTGATCAGTAATTGAACATCTGGATGGTGTGGTGGGGCTGATGCAGCACCTCGGTGTTCCTGGTGTTCATTGTTAGACCAAAACTAGCACAAGCAGCAGAGAATATTTCCATACTTGTTGCAGCTCATCCTCAGAGGCTGCACAGAAGCAACATCACCTGGAAGCAGAAGATCCTGCACGAACCCTCCCTCATCTTTGATCTTTGCTTGTAGCCTTTAAAAGTAGAAGATGTGAGGCAGCTGACTGTGAGGCCGTGCTCATCCTCAATGAAGGCATGGGATAATATGGATGAAAACATTGTGCTAAAGAGCCTGGGAGCAAGGTCAGCCTTTTTTCACTTCATTCGTGACTGGATGAGCTCCAATAATTAGAGAGCTCTTCAAAGGCAGGGATGGTCTTTGCCTCTGTTTGAATCCCTCTCACTCAGCACAGTGATTGGGACAAAGTAGGCTCTTAATAAATGTTTACTGATGGACTGATTTCTGCTCCCAACAACCTAGAGAGCAGTGGTTCTGTTGCTCCTGATTCTTGAAGATGAGGAAACTGAGACAAAGGTTGAGTGACTTGGCCCATGTTGGGGCAAGAGAGGCAGCTTTTGAACTCAGGTCTACTGGACTGTAGGACCAGCTCCCTCTAGGACCCCCAGAGAATAGACAGAAGGTGTCAGCACATGGGGAAAGGCCTTGGCTATTTAAGGATCACAAAAGGTTCTTAGAAAAGGTGATTTTGACTTAAGACTTGAAGAATTCTTTAGCTTTGGATTCTTATTCTTAACTTGATGAAGATCTTCACGAGGCTCAACATTTCCCTAAGCAGAATAGAAGAGAAAAAGGTTTGATCCCAGGTGAAATCCTGAGTTGTGATCATGTTTGGGTGGCTTGTTAATAGTAGAGTCACTGCACACATGTCTGTCCCAAACTCCTCCAATATCTCTCTTGTTTGTCTCTTTGCTTATTTATGTTTGGTGGGGGCAGATTATTCCTTGTTAAAAGAAAGCACTGACTCAATTAAATAGAATCCTAAACCTGGAATCTGGAAGATTTGAGTTCAAGTCTGCTTTAAGACACTGTGTGACCATGGGCAACTTACCCACTCTTTGCCTCAGTTTCCTTACCTGTGAAATAAGGATAATAGCATTTATTTCAAAGGAATCCTTTAAAGTTCATCAAAAGTGGATTTGGACAAGAGCTTAAACTCATTCCTTTTATGTGTTCTGTCTTGGACACGCCCTGGGGACCTCTTTGGGCAGTTGGTGGTACAGAGGACAGAGAGTAGACCCTGGAGTCAGAAGGATGTGAGTTCAATTCCAGCCCCAGATACTTCATAGTTGGGTGACCCTGGGCAGGTCATTTCACCTAATTAGACTCAGTTTCCTCATCGATCAAATGAGTGGAGAAAAGAATGGTCAATCACACCAGTAGCTTTAGCAAGAAAACCCCAAAGAGGGTAAAAGGCAAGAGTAAAATAATTGAATCACAAAAATAAAAAAGGAGTCTAGGAGTAACACATTTCCTCCTGGGACTCTGAATAATTCCAGAAATTACCTTTCTCCCCAATCTTCTCTAATTAGACACTCAGCAGGATCTTAACAAATGCTAATTAAATAGCAGAGTCCTAAAGAAGATGGTGATTTGCCTTTGTGATGGTTATGGTACTGCTAAAGGTCTGGGAACCCTTTAAGCCAGCTCTTCAGGTTTTTTAAAAAAAAATCACTTTTTCTGTATCTTTTTTTGCCCAAGGGTCTTCTTCTATTTCAGGGGGTTATTGGATATTAACCAAAACTGCCTGCATGTCCAGCAGCTCAAGGAGAGAGAGAGAAAGACAGACAGACAGACAGACAGACAGAGACAGAGATAGAGAGGAAGACAGAGGAAGGGAGCTAGAGAAAAAGGGAGGGAGAGGTAAAGGGGGGGAATAATGAACAAACATGGAGAGAGGAAACACATGACCCTACAGAATAGGGAGGAAAGAGTGAAGGGGTCCCTGCAAGGAGATAGAGCAGGAGATGCTAAATTTCCAAAAAATCTGCTTAAAACAAAGAAGGAGAGAGCAGGGCAATGTTGTTACTTCTGTATTGAATGTCCTATCTATTTTTGCAAAGAAATGACCCATAGGGGAGGTTCAGCCATGTGGTACAATGGGGAGAGCACCAGCCCTCAGGAGAGAAGGACATGAATTCGAGTCAGACATTTAGTAATTGCCTAGAGGTGGACCTTGGGCAAGTCACTTAACCCCATTGCCTTACAAAAGTAACAAAATAAATTAATCAAAAAAATGGCCCATAAGGATGGTAATGCCAGGCTCATAGACAATGCTCCAGGTCTAAGGAACTGCTCTCTTAGGCTGATATTGGTCAAGTCTGAGAATGGACTATACTCACCTGGATTTTCTGAACTGAACAGGCAGTTTTCACATAAAGGATTCAACACTATTCCTTAGCCATAAGAAAAAATGCTCCAAAACATTTTTATTGAAATTTTACTTTGTATTCTCCAATTAACCCTGTTATAAAAGTTTTTCAACATTCATCTACTTTCATATTTAGAAGCCCCACAATTCTCTGGCACCCTTGCTTCCCACCTCTCTCACCTCAGTGGCAGTCTAGTGAATACTGTAAAAATATATTTATGTTTACCATGTTTACATATTAGGCATTTTTGATATGGAGAATTAGTATTAAGGGAAAAGAAAGAAAATCATGGGATAGAAGGAAAACATAAGAGAAATTTTTAAAAAGTGAACAGTGTTCATTCAGATGGACCAGAGAGCAACTGCTTCCATCAAGGTTGTTTATCTCACAGTTGTTGGTGATGTATATACATGTATATATATTGCTCCCTTGGTTCTGTTGCCTTTTCTCAGCTGCAGATCCTCTAACTCATTCCCTGCTTCCCTAGAGTTCATGATTCATTCTTTCTAATAGAATGATACTATTTCATAACATTCATATTCCATAAATTGCTCAGCCATTCCGGAAATGGAGGACATCCCCCCAGTTTCCAATTTTTACTACTACAAAACAGTTCTAATAAATATTTTGGAACATGGGGAAATTTTGCCATTTTTTATAATTTTCTTCTGGATATAGGTCTAGTATTGGTATTCCTAAGTCAAAAGGTATGCTCACTTTAATTTAATTTAATGCTCTTGGGGCATAATACCATATTACTCTCCAGAATGGTTGGATGATGACACAACTCTACCAACAGTGCACTAATGTTCCACTCTTCACCCAGTCTCTCCAACATCGTTTTGCCTTTTCTCATCTTAGCTAATCTGAGAGTTATGAGGTGTCTCATAGTTGTTTTAAACTGTTTTTCTCTAATCAAGAATGATTTGGAGCATTTTATCTTGTAGTTATAGATAGCTTTAATTTCTTCATTTGAGAACAACCTGGTCATATCCCTTGACTTTATTAATGATTTGCTATCTTACAAATTTGGTTCATTTCTCTATATATTTCAGAAATGAGACCATTATCGAAACTCCTAACTGTGAAAATCGTTTCCCACCTTTCTTTTCCTTCCAATCTTGAAAGCATTGGCTTAATTAGTGCAAAAACTTCTTAATTCAATAAAGTCAAAATCAAACATTTGGCAATTATTAAAGGACTTTTCCTTATTTGGTCATGAATTTCTCCCCTTTCCATTGACCTGACAGAGGATTTCTTAGTCTATTCATTTATTATGATGGCACCCTTTATATCTAAATCCTGTATCCTATTTTGACCTTATTTTGGGATAGGCTGTGAGATCTGGTGCTATATCTAGTTTTGGCCAAACTCTTTTCCAGTACTTCCAAGAGTTTTTGTGACATAGTGAATTCCCAGGCTAGAAGTAATTGTGTTTGACTTTCTCATAAAACAGTCATTTATTACTTTCTTTTGAACCTCTGCTAATCTCATGATCCATTATTCTGTTTTGTAACTAGTAGCAGGGAGTTTTGATGACTGCCTCTTTATAGTGCAATTATAGATCTGGTAGGGCCAGTCTACCTTCCTTTACATTTTTTCATCACTTCCCTTGCTATTTTTGAACTTTTCTTAATCCAGATGAATTTTGTTGCTACTTTTCTAGTTCAGTAGAAGCAATTTGATAGCTTGATGGGTTTGGCACTGAATAAGTAATTTAGTTGGGGAAGACGCCATTTTTATTACATTAGCTTGGCCTATCCATGAGCAATTAATGTTTTTTTCCAATCATTTAGGTCTGACTATTTGCATGAAAAGTGTTTATAATTGTGTTCATACATTTTCTAGGTTGGTCTTAGGAGACAGATTCCAAAGTATTTTATGTTGTCTGCAGTTACTTTATATGGAATTTCACATCTCATCTCTTGGGCTTTGGCATTGTGGTTCATATATAGAAACACTGATGACTTACGTGTGTTTTTTTATATCCTGCTACTTTACTGAAATCGTTATAGTTTTCAGAGGGTTTTCTAGGGTTCTCTAAGTATACCATCACATCATCTGCAAAATGTTAAAACTTTGCTTCCTCTATGCCAATTTTAATTCCTTTAATTTCCTTTTCTTCTCATTGCTAAAGCTAAAACTTCTAATGCTCTCTCTCTCTCTCTCTCTCTCTCTCTCTCTATCTATCTATATATATTTTTCAAAATGGAAAATGCGTTTAAGCAACTTCACCAGGGTCATACAACTGGGCAATTATGAACTGTCTGAGGTTGGATTTGACCTCAGGTCCTCCTGAAACCAGGGCCAGTGCTTTATCCACTGCACCACATAGCTGCGCCTCTAAGGTAATACTGAATAATAACATTGACAATGGGCATCCTTGTATCACTGCTAACTTTACTGGAAATGCTACTTAGCTAATCCCCAACACATATTATATTTGTTCCTGGTTTTACAGAGATTCTGCTTAGTATTTTAAGGAAAACTCCATTTATTCCTAAACTCTCTAGAGTTTTTAATATGAATGGATGTATTTTGTCAAAGACTTTTTCAGCATCTACTGAGATAATAAGATTTCTGTTGGTTTTGTTATTAATATATTCAATTTTTCAGTGTTTTCCTAATACTAAGCCATTCCTGTGTAACAGGTATAAATCTTCCCCAGTCATGATGTACTATCCTAGTACTAATGTCCTGTAATCTCTTTGCCAAAATGTTAAGATTTTTCCTTTAATGTTCATTAAGGAAATTAGTCTATAATTGTCTTTGTTTTGACTCTTTCTGGTTTAATCAGCACCATAATCGTTCTATAGGAGGAATTTAGCAAAACTATTTTTAAAAATAATTTATACGGAACTGGAATTAGTTGTGCCTTAAATGTTTGGTAGAATTCACTTATAAATCCTTCCTAACTTGGAGATGTTCCTGTTTAATTAATTGATGGCTTCTTTAATTTCTTTTGCTGAAATGCGGTTATTTTATTTTTCCTTTTGTTAATCTGGGTAGTTTGTATTTTTGTAAATATTCAAGCAGTCCCCACAGGGTGTTCAAATGGATTGACATAACTTTGGGCGATATAGCCCTGAATTGTCTCTTTAATTTCCTCCTCAATGGTGGTGAGTTCCCCCTTTTCATTGTTGAAACTGGTGATGCCAGATTGTTATTGATTAGAGAAATGCAAAATAAAACAACTCTGAGGGATCACCTCTCATCTATTATAATGGCTACCATGTCAAAAAAAAAAGGAAAATGATGACTGTTGGAGAGGATAATGGGACTTCAATGCTAGGTCCAAAGAGCAATAAAACTGCTCCTAACCTTTGAGCCATCTGTATCATTATTAGGCTTATATCCAGAAGAAATCATGAAAAATGGAAAAATCTCACACATTCAAAAATATTCAAAGGAGCTCTTTTTGTAGTGGCAAACAATTGGAAATTGTGGGGATGCCCATCCACTGGGGAATGGCTGGACAAGGTAGGGTGAGTGAATATTATGGAGTATTATAATTTAGTAAGAAATCATGAGAGGTCAGACTTTAGAGAAGCCTCCAAAGCCTCATATGGACGGATGCTAAGTGAAGGGAGAAGAACCAAATGAATGTTGTGCACATTAATAATCATTAATAATGGTCCTTGAGGATGGAGGTGGCTCCTCTCAGCTGTCCAGTGACTAAGGACACTCCTGAGAGGAAACACTGAGAGGAAACAGCTGTGCAGTCTGAGGGCAGAGCAAAGCAGGCCATGTTCATGTTTTACTAACTTCTTTTTGTTTTTCCTTCCTACCTCATTGTTTTCCCCTTAGTTCTAATTCCTCTTCCCCAATGTGACCAATATGGAAATATGTGGAACACAAATGACCCTGTACAACTTTGACCAGACTCTGAAGCTTCCTGGGGAGAGGGAGGGAAAGGAGGGTGGTAGAGAAATGTGGAAGACCTTGAAACAAAAGAAAACAGAAGGGGAGACTAGGGCAAGGTTGCTCCTCTGCCTCCTCTCCACTTTTGTAAGGAAAGGGCCCTTCAGGAAGGTCCTGCCAGTCTCCTAGACAAGGTGCTCTAAGGCTGATCTTGTTTAACCCTGAGATTGAAGGGCACTCACCTGGGCTGGGGGGGCTGGGGCTCCCAGGGGCCATTCCTTCAGGTTCCAGGCTCCCTTCTTGGTCCGGCCTGGGTCCTCTGCAGACTGGAATGGAAAGGGAGGATCCTAGAGGGGCAGAGGTCTGTCCTTGTCTTCCTGGGCAGGGGGTTGACCTAGAGGGAGTTACAAAGGGTGAGACCCCACAAGGGACAGAGAGAGACTCTGGCCTCGCCCTCCAGGAGAGACTCCAAGCTAAGGAAGGGGCAGCAGGCTGGGCCCCCTCTCCCCTTTTTCTCCCCACTCCCCTTCAGGAGACAGAGGGAGCTTTGGGATTCCAGAGGGGATGAGGACAATCAGGTCCAGGACTCCTCCCACTGACTCCCTGGGGGCTTTCCATCCCCTCCCCCAGCACCCCCCACATGTGCAGACACCATCCAGACCACTGACTTCTTGCTTGCCCCAGGAGGGAGGGACAGCTGGCCATGGGGAGGACTCTGGCCCTCTGGCTCAGGAATGACCAGGGGAAGCCTGAGACTAAATCCCTTCTGGGAACCAGCTCCTGGAAGGGAGCTGAGGCTCTGGAAGCTGAGCAGGCAGGGCCCCAGGAGTCTGGGGAAGGGGAGCAGGGGGAGGGTCTCAGAGGACCCCAGCAGGGAGATCAGGATGGCCAGAAGGACTCCAGAGGGACACTGAGCCTGGGAAAGCTGGAGGACCATGTCCTGAGGTCTGACTAGGAGCTGGGGGAACTCCTGGGACCTTCTGGGAGAGCAGAAGCTTGGGGTCCAGTAGCCAGGGCTGGGAGGGGGGCTGCTCCCTCCAGACACTCACCTCTTGGTCAGATGAGCAGGATGAGACCCCAGACAAAGGGTAGCCAGGGGACACCAGGAAGTGGGGGTGCGGAGTGGGCTCCTAATCACTTGAGACTTGCACCTCCCAGAGCTGGTTTCCAGGCGTCAGCGACCTCAGGTCCAGGAAGGCAGAGAGATCTGGGCTCCAAGGGAAGAGGGCAGAGGTTTCTCAGCTAGACAAGTTCTGGCTTCTTCTCAGGGCACCTTAGAGTGTTCTCCAAGTCCCCAGAGCCCGACTCAGACCAGGACCCCTCCTCTTCTCCCCAAGCCCTGCCCCCCAACCTGGTGGAAGGCCTTCCTATAAGTCTCTCCCCACTGGAAGGAGCACTTCTCCACCCCAGACTCCACCCATCCTTAAAACTCCACCCAAGGCTCCTGGTCTACCTGGACTCGCCCAGCAATCACCTTCAAGAGCTGCTGCATCTGTTCCCCCTTCCCTGAGATTTAGACCCTCCCCCTCCTCAGGAGCAGGAAAGTCATGATCCCCTTTGGGCAGCAGACTGAGGGGAGGTCTTATAGTCTGAGGGTAAACTGAGGGTCCCTCTGTGACCCTTTAGAACTAATGGTCATTTGTCCTAAACTCCATTGGCTGCTGATCTAGTAGGAGTCTTCCACTGTCTGACCTCACAGAGAGGGAGGTCAGATCTGGGTGCAAAATTCACCTAAAATATGATAGGAAGGGGATTTGTTTAGAAAGTGGAAGAATCATAAAAGTGTCATTGGAACAAGATGACCCCGGCCTCTGAATGCCAGGAGTGTTGAACTCATCTAGGCTGAAAGGGATTTTTTTTTCTTTTAGCTTTTTGCAATGCAAATGGAGTTAAGTGACTTGCCCAAGGCCACAGCTAGGTAATTATTAAGTGTCTGAGACCAAATTTGAACCCAGGTACAACTGACTCCAAGGCCTGTGCTATATCCACTGCAACACCTTGCTGCCCCAGGAAGGGATTTTCTGTGGATAAAGTTTGTAAATGAAGGGCACAGAGGACAAGGCAACTAAAGGCAATCATTTTAGTTCCTGATCCAAATCCAAAGTATTATTCATTTTATTCTCTTATTTCTAACATTTGAAGTTTTTGGAAACTCTTGGGTATAAAATGCTGCTAATGAAAAGCTGATTTCTAGAGAGCTATGGAATGATGCCTTCGCTAAATTAACCTCTTTAGACTTTAATGCTGTGAAATGGTGAATTCAGCTATTTGAGAGTGTGGTACAATGTTTACAAACTTTTTAAGTATATTTGGTTTACATCAAATACGGATAATTTGGGAACAGTACCAAAGATCTGTTAAATTCTCAGTGTCTAGGAAGTGTTTTTGTGGGGTTTATAACTGGTTTCTGGGGACCTTCTCTGAGAAAGGTCCTAAAATCTTTCCAAGTCCTTGGGGAGAAGCTGCAATTTTCCGATTCAGATTGAGTAACTCAGCCTCCTCCCAGTTCCCAGGGGTGGAGTTAGGGGGCTGTTTTGAGAAGTTTGTTTTTAATGAGGAAAATGATTTCGATCTGATAGATCCTCTGGCCACTGATGATGTGAATTAGAAAACTGAGGAAGGAATAACATTGAAAGAAATGATTATATTTCCTTATTCATAACCAGTTATTAGTAGTTTAATAAACAGTAGGTTTTTCCTCTTTTCCCTTCCTCTTTCAGAGACCTCTCCTTGAAGGTCAGATAGTCTGGAGCTGAGATGGGATTAACCCAGCAAACATTCTGCTGCATTTCGGGCAGGACCCACCCACCTGGGAGAGATGATTTGTGGTGAACTGGGAGACAATCTTCTCCTGATGAGCAGCAGTAAAGTGACTTGGGATGTCCACAGTCATCCTGGAAGGGCCTTGAGGGCAGGGACTGGCCCTTTGTGGCCCCTGAAGTTTGGAACCAGGCCTGGGCCTGAGGAATCAATTTAGAAAAGGTGCCTGAGAGGGATTCAGAGAGGAATCCCTGTAGGAAGGTTCCTGTGACCTGAGCACAAGCAGGCAGACAAATTTGCCTTGCCTCCCTCAGGGCCCAGAGCTGGGGCAGCTTCAGGGCTCTCTCTGCTCCAGATCCCTAGAGGAAGAGACTAAGGGTGAAGAGCCCAAGCTGGTCAAGACACTGGAAGGAGGGAGAAACTCAGAAACAAACCAGGGAGAGAGCAGTGGGCAAGGAGGGAATAAAAGGTGGAGTGCCAGAAACTGACCTCATGCTTCCATCATTTTTATTTCTTTTCTTAGGTATTTCAGAAGTGGTTGACATTTGGAATTTTCTGGCAAACATACAGCTTAGTTACTAGATGAAAAAAGTGAGGCAGCTAGTAAGCATCTGAGGCTGGCTGGGAACTCAGGAAGATGAGCATTTTTCGGTCCAGGTTTGGCCCTCTACTCACTGTTCCTCCTGGCTGCCCTTTGACCACCCAGCTGCCCTGATGTCCCGAAAACATCAATATTTAACTTCTATTAATTAGCTTCCAAACAAGAAACCATTTCTCAGCCCATTGCTATTTGACAGACCCCCAAGGCTTTATGAACTTTCTTTTCCACTCCTCTCTTGCTTGACTATTCTCCGTTTACAACTGAGAATCAGCTATCCATAAAAACTGAGCATCCTCTTTCAGGGGAAAAGGTGGACTTGCAGTGAAGCAGGGGACTTTCACATCTCTCTAATGAAACAGCCAGAGCTGAACCGAGTTTGATCTTCGAATACAGGACTCAGTGAACCAGAGAAGGGGTGGACAAGAAGGACTAATTATGAGAACTGATGCTGAACTCTTTGTATTCCTACATGGCAAGAAGGTGCTGATAACTCACATGAATTGTCCCATTTATCCCTCTTACAAGGGGCATATATAGACAAGGAGCACAGGAAGGAGATGCGTATATGGGATAATACAGAATGGTATAATATAGTCAAAAGATGGGGTCAATGTGTGATAAAGGAAAGTGCTGGAAGGAAGGGAAAGGAAAGGAAGAAGGGCCTAAGACATTTCACATGAGACTCAAGAAAAAAACTTTTTCCATGGAGTGGAAAGGGGGAAGGCAAGGGGGAATGAGTTAGCCTTCATTCTCATCAGAAATGGCTCAGAGAGGACATAACATAAACACTTCATAGGGTGAGGAAATGTATCTTACCCTAGAGAAAAATGAGAAGAAAGGGATGAGAGAGGAGATGATAGAAGAAAGGGAAGATTGTGGAGAGAATACTCAGATACAACACACTTCTGAACAGGGCCAGGATGAAAGGAGAGAGAGAATTGAATACATGGGAGTGGGAAGGAATAAAATGGAGGGAAATTCAGTTAACAATAGCAACTGTGAATAAAAAAGAAATAGTAAGGTGGAAAAAATATTAAACAACTTCTCTGATGGACTTATGATAAAGAACACAACCCGTCCCAGAGACAGAACTGATGGTATCTGAACACAAGACTGAAGTGTCCTTTTTTTTCCTCTCTCAATTTTTTTTCATGAGGTTTCTCTATCTTTGTGGGGAGACTGAAGATAATTTTACTTTCACAAGATTATGGTAGTAGCGTGAAAATAAATAAATAAATGATTAAAAAAAAGGTAACAAAATGAGGAAAAAACAGGACTGCTATATAGTGCAGGGTAGGCAACCTTTTTTTCTGCTATGGGACATTTGGTTCTTTACAACATCATTTGCAGACCAGACAAAATGATTGACTTAAAATTTAGCTTGCTATATTTAGTCAAACATTTAATTAATTCACTCCTATAAAGCTCCTAGATTTATTGAATTTCAGTTCTTGCCTGTACTTACCATGGTGGTGTCATTGCATATGATTTCTCTGGGCAGGCTGGTCTTTGGCCACCCTTGGTCCAGAGAGTCAGGCTTGGAATCAGTAACCAAACTATATGAGTCTTCAGATTCCTCACCTGCAGAATGAGGAGTTTACATTCCTTTGCAGACTTCAGAGTGGACCCTCTCTACTCTCTTTTCAATAATGCTGAGAACTTGAATTTTAGTGCCTATACATTTCTGATAACCTGTCTTTCAGATATATACAAAAGAATGTGGAAAATAAGCATAAGTAGGTACCATAGAAGAAACAACCAACAAAAGATTGTAAATGATTGCACACTTGTCTTTAAATACCAGCTGACTGATCACTCTCACCCCGCCCACATCATTCTTTCTGTATTTCCTTCTTTTCCTTCCCTCTCTAATATTATGATTTGGGTCTGCTGATGTTACCCATAACTGCATAATTGCAGTGAAAATATGGTGTTCTGGACATCTGTCTGCTTCCTTCTCTATTATTTCTTTGATGTTCATATTTCTCTAGATAAATCTCTCTAATTTTCAATGGCACTAGATTATTCGGGCAGTTTTATTCATATTCTCCAACCAATCACCCTGGGTTTTTTGCTTTGGTAGTTACCCAGTGATACTGCTAGGAATGTTTTTGTATAGGCAATGTGCTGCAGGGGGGGGCGGACTGAGGAGAGTCAGACAACTCCATCACAGGATATGGTTCCACACAAATAAAGGAAGGAAGAGTCCTTACCTTCCTTCCTTGCAGCAGTCACCAGATCTAGCATCCCTTCACTCAAATCCAATTCCTGTGTTTGTCATGGCATCACCTCCCTGATGACATGGTCGTACCTGAGAATGAAAAGCAAACAGCCAGATCTCTGGTGTCATCATGACCCATGTGTCCTGGTTCACATGTCAGCCAATGAGTTCAAATTTACTGAGTGACCTGAAATCCAGCCTTGTGACTGGCAGCGCTCCCTCCACAGTACTTGATTGTCTTTCTCCATTTGATTTTCATATGTCTATTTAATTTTACTTTTTGTTTTTATCAACCTCAGATAAACTTCCTGCTTTTCTGTACTGATCCATTTTGTTACACCATCCCATGGTCATTTAGAAATCTCCTCTGTTAAAATGAGAAATGAGCTTACTTTTTTCTTTTTTTTTTTAATAATCTTACTTTTCTAACTGTTATGTGATAGCACACATCAATACTGGTCACTGTATATACAACTTTACATAGAGTCTATGAGGAATGGCTGATATTTGCCAATTGATGCATATATGTTAAATGTTCATATTATTTGATTATTTATTAAATCATTAAGTATAGTAATTTTGCTGGTAAAACTTTTTATCCTTCATTTTTCTGTTCTTAGACCTGACATCATAACCTGATTGGTAGTCAAATGTTTTGATTCCTCTGTGGCCTAGACTGTTAGGATAGTCATTATTCACATTTTTAAAAATATGTGAATAACTCCAAACTGCCATCATCTAGCACAGATAGGTTTGAGTGCTTATATAGTAAATATATGGTAGCCTATCTGCTTCTGCCTCTGTGCAACAAATACTGCCACCATTTTTCAGTACAGAGACCAGAGACCCACTTTCTATGAAGTATCTGAGGTCAGATTCAAAGTTAGATTTTTCTAATTTGATGCACAGCACTCTATCCACTGTCCCTCCTAGCTCCTGATTATGAATGTGCAAGTTTTTAATTATTCATAAATTGGCTCCTGTTTAAAAATCTTGGAATCCCCAGAACCAATGAGTTGCTTGGATCATATCAGATACTTAATAAGAGCTCATTGACTTTTTTTTTTTTGTTAAAACCATTAGGGGTGGCTAAGTGGTTCAGTGGATTAAGCACCAGCCCTGGAGTCAGGAGTACCTGAGTTCAAATCAGCCCTGAGACTCTTTATAATTACCTAGCTGTGTGGCCTTGGTCAAGCCACTTAACCACATTTGCTTTGCAAAAAATAAAATAAAGTAAAACCTTTGGAATGTGACCTCCTTGAGGGCAGGTGTTTTTACACCTAGCCTTCTACATTAGTAAGCAGTAGGTGGTTAAACAACCATGAATTGGAGATTGGGTCCATTCTCTTGCTTTTTGGCCTTCCAAGAACTAAAAACAGCAAATGTATTCAAGGAGAGGACCCATTCTGTATTAAGGATGGGGTCTGTGAAGACTGAGGTGTCTCAAAATGTGAAATCGCCATATGTGATATCCCAGGTGAACTTTTATGATTATTCTAATCTCTTTTAATTCCTTTTTTAGGCAATTTCTTTTTGAGGCTGATAAAATATTATGACCTCACCCAAAAGAAAATTCCAGGGTGTCTGTCTTTTCCCAAAAGCTTCCCAGATCAGAAGTTACAGATTCCATTTTACTTTTCCTAAAAAGAAAGTTGCTGGAGATGGGACAGTAGATAGAACATGGTCCCATCAGTCAGGAGGGCCTGAGTTCAATTCCAGTGTCAGATATATAATACTTAGTAGCTGTGTGAGCTTTTTTTTTTTTGCAAGCCAATGGGGCTAAGTGGCTTGCCCAAGGCCACACAGCTAGGTAATTATTAAGTGTCAGAAGCTTGATTTGAACTCAGGTATTCCTGACTCCAGGGCTGGTGCTCTATCCATTATGCCACCCCAGCTGTGTGATCTTAGGCAAGTCACTGAACCACATTGCCTTGCCAAATTAACCCCCAAATGAAACAAAAAAATTTATCATAAATAAGTTTAACCAAAAGTATCCCTAATTTGATACCTATGTTTTTAACCTTGGCTATCATATACACTAATAGCTTAATTCATCAGTTTGCAGAGTCTGTATCAGAAGAAGGGGTAATTGGAGCAGGTGGTGGTGCAGTGGATAGAGTACAGGCCCTGGAGTCAGGAGAACCTGAGTCTAAATCTACCCTCAGACACTTAATAATTGCTTAGCTGTCTCACCTTGGGCAGGTCACTTAACCCCTCGCCTTGCAAAACCCCCCAAAATAAAAAAAAAAGAATTAATTTCCCCAGGGCACAATTGAATCAGACTGAAGGAATTATTTTTCAACTTAAAAAGTAACATCACAATAACATAAATAATCTAAGCTAACTCTCAATCAGTAACATCAATTTTGTTGAATACATTCCTGAATTATTTGAAAGAGATAATCGCTTTCTCCATTTATCAATTTGATACTCTAGGTTAAGTGCATTCAGATACCAGGATAAAGGCCTTTTAATCCAATCACTCTTTTAATTCTTATCTTTATGAATTCTAGAAATATTGCCTTAATAAAAAGTTTTCAGAGTATTTTTAAATTGAGGAATTATTCCTTTATGGAGAGTCAAATATCATTATTTTCCTAAGAGAGGAATACATGTGACATTAAATAAGATTATAATTTAGGAAATTTTAGTTCCCTCAAACCTACATTTAAATTACAGATGTTATTATCATAGAAAATCTCATTTTTCCCAAATCATTTTGCTGCTAGGATCTCAAATTTGAAGGCCCATTCCTTTGGACAGTCTTTTATCACAGGTTAATTGTGATATTTTTGTGAGACATCTTCAAAAAGAAGAGAATCTGAGTCCCAAAGGAAGATGGAGGAGGGAAAGTGGGCAGTGAAGAAGTTGATTTAATGAGTGAGGATCCCTGCTCAAATTCTAATCAGTATTAATCGATCTGATGTGATTCTAAGCTCTGCATACTGCATCTCAGAGCCACTTGTGCAAACAGAGGAAGCTAGGGAGAGGTCCTTCTTCCTTGTTTTCAGGATAAAACCCAGCATGGCAAAGGTGACTCAAGTATATGGAAAAGCTTCCAGTGAATTCTTGTCTCTCCAGACCATTTAAATGAGCATCTTGTGACCATCTTATGACCACCTTGTCAATATGTTTATCCTCACTGTCTCCTCCTGAGGAAGATATTTTTGCCTAGCTGGAGACTCTGCTGTAGTATGTTTTGCTTCTTTTAGCTTATTCTAGCCTAGGTAGCATATAAAATTGCTCCACATTTGAAATATCAAAGCAGGACATATAAGACTTTCTAATATCAGCCTCAAAAAGGAATTGCCTAAATGTAAAAGCAGCACCCTGAAAAGAGACTGTTGGGTTCAGGTCTGGGTTTCAGTCTTGCACAGTTGAGTCTGCTTGAATATCCAGAGAAATGAAAGTGAATTAAGACAGTGAGTTACCCTCCATGGAAACCCCAACCAGCTCTTTACTTCCGTGGAACTCCCACTGGACTCTCAATCCCCTAGGAAAGTACAACACCTTGCTTTCCAATAGCACTCACCGTATTAAAAAGTGTGCTTCCTAGGGACAGCTACATGGTGCCAAGGTGACCTGAGTTCAGATCTAGCCTCAGACACTTAATATTTATTTAGCCATGTGAGCTTGAGCAAGTCACTTAACCCCATTGACTAGCAGACAACTAAAAGAAAAGTATGCTCCCTAAAATACAGGCTGCTGGTATCTATTCTGGACCCTGCTCACTATTCCTTCTTGCAAGAAACCATTTTGCACCTCCCTCCATTTGCATTTTTATTGGCATTCTCCTTGTACCTGGGGCTTTCTGATCTTACTGAGTCAACACCTCTGATCATCAGCAAAATCTGAGGTCCTTGTTATTGGAGAGGACCATGGACCCTTTATTGAAGTGCCATTGGCTCAGAGCTTTGCCTCAGTCTTTTTTGTTATAAACAGGACAATTTTATTCACTACCTTATTAGAATCCTAAGATGGGACGAGAATTCATGGCCCTCGACTTCATTTGTCCATCTCTTCAAAGTTGGTAGGTCTTTCTTCATTTACCCTAAATGCATTTTAAGAAGGGAACACAATTGGGCTGAGGGACTTTTTGAACTTGTAACTTACCTGTCTAAATTTATAAACTCTGGAGCATTCAATTTATTTAAAAATTGAATAATTTTTGGCCATGCGTTTAATTTTTAAACAAAGACTCCTTTCCCCCCCCCCTTCCATTTTGAAAAAGATCAGGCAGATTGAGGGGTGGAATTGCTAGATTCTCATTATCTGGCTAAATCTAAAACTTCCTACTGGCAGGGTCAAAATAGATTTTTTTTGCCTTTAAATTCTTTTCACAAAGATCAATTAAATCATGTTTGTCATCCATCTAGAAACCTCTAAATCGGTTGAAAGGAACTTTCTGTGGCTCACAACAGGCAAGGAAACCATCTAAAGAACCCTATGAGCAGTTCTAAGGTTTGTAGGATTTGGGGAACTTACTATCCACTAGAGTGCTCTTACTCTACCTTAAAAGGCCCATCATTTGGCTTGCAACTGATAACCTTAGGGGAGAGAGTCCCCACCTCACTGGCAAGCTATGGTAGAAGTTTCATAAGTTTTCAAACCTACATTCTTGTAAAAAAAAGTTTTCTTTACTATCATAAAAAATGGAATGTTCTCTCTCCTTATGTTAATATAAATTCAAGAAGAAAAAAGATGAGATAGCCAGAAAACTTGTCTTTATCCTTTAAGTCAGAAAAAAAGACAAGCATCATGTAATATGATATTCTTTAATTTGGAATTATTACTTCTGAGCTATGTATTTCTGATCAGCAGTTAGATTCTTAACCTTGAATTAATAGTTATAAAATGTCCATCTCCTATGTAAGGCTGGACTCCTACACTGTTGGCTTGGCCTGTGTCAATACTAGCTGGTCATCTCAGTGATAGTTTCCTTACCTGATCAAGAAATCTGGAGATAAGAGACATCTTGGATGAGCAGAGAGAAACTCCTATTGTTATCTGTAAATATCTACTCTTCAGCATAAGTGGGTGCCTTGTCAATAGGAGTTATACCCAAATATTATAAGATTTCAGAAAATCATATTGTAAAATCATATCATCCATGTGAAACCTCAGCTTTCATCATTCATTGTTCTTTCTGTATAAAATGCTTGCAAAATTTTGTATCACCATTGCCATTCATAAGGATGCCATCCACCCATGGCTTTTGCTAAGATCCTAGAGAATAAAACTTCATTTATGTTATAAATGGCTCATGAATACTTAGTCCAGAGGGATTAAAATTGTTTTTATTAAGACATCTTAATGAATGACCCACCTCTCTCAAGGGGAGAGGGGCCCCTAAATTGGCAAATACTAGGTGCTATATATGTATTTGAAAAGCTTTTTTCCTGGCCCTACATGCCAATCATTGGCTGGGGGGAGGTCACAAATCTAATTGTTATGTTCATCCCCATAGGTTTTCCCTGCCCTGCTCAATAGACTAATGAGCAAGAACAGCTACCTCCTTGAGCATGAGCAAAGGAGAAAGAAACAGACCCTGGCTAAGGCAGAACTAGGTGGTGCAGACCTGCCCTAATCTCAGGTTTTGATCAGATGGAGGCTAAATCTTTTGTCTTATCTCACATACCTGACCCTAGGCAAAAATACAGGCAGACCCCAACAATTCTCCCTTCTCATTCTTGGGGAACCCAAACACACCCATTTTCCTCACAGTTTACAAAACTAACTTTGTTATTACACCTCCATCATACAAGATAACATTATTTTAGAATGCTATTCTTTGGGGAAGCAATTTGGAAACCTAATAGATCAACTTACAAGGAAGTTTAAAGGTTTTTCCTTATCCTTGCTTTCATATATATATATATATATATATATATATATATATATATATATATATATATATATATATGTATATACACACACATATAAATATAAATATCCTGGTCTCCCTCTGCTCTGGGTGGTCATTACTATAATTCCCTCTAACTGTAGTTTTCTTGGCAAATTTTAAGAGGATGAACTTCATGCCTAATCTCTATTTCTGACATTTTATTGTAAAGTTAAATTATGAAGTTTGGCACTATGAAGGGTTGTGATGATCCTCGGATCAATCCCACCTCCTTCTAACCTGAGAAGAAGGCTCATGTTGATTCCTCATGATGAAGAAAGAAAAAGTTACTTTCATTTATATTTGTATAGGATTGAATCTGTTCCTGAAAATCAGGACGAAATTTTCAAGAACTTGAAGGGAAATTTGACATGAATTTTGCTGAATATACATTTTAAAGGACCTTAGGCCCTAGGTGACCTAGACGTTAAGCCCAGAAATTAAGTGAGGAAGCATTGGAGAATTTGCTAAAAAAAAACCCTAGAATACAAGGATATCCTACAGTGTTAGTTGTAGGAATGATGGTCAAAATGTTGACCAGAATGCCAAATGCTGGCAGGTAGGAAATGACCCCTCTTGCTCGAATATTCAAGTGCCTTTAGAAGCAATAGAGAATAAGGTGTGCCCTGGGGAGCTTAGTTCCTTTCTCTAAGAAGTACCTCTCCTCAAATGAGATGCCCACAGAAGGGGAATCAGGCATAAGAGAAGAAATGCAATGATCCTGGAAAAAGCATGGACTGCCCCCCTCCTCCAGGGATTGGGGATGACCAGAGATTGAGCCATTAGGTTGTGTAAAATTTGGAATGAAAATACAAGGGTTTAGTTGAGTCTCTAGTCATTGCTAAGTGAATTCCTTCATAAAATAGCTGTACAAATGCTTTTCCAGCACCAAAAAGGTTAACTTTGAGAAAGACATAAATGATTTTTCCCCCCCAAATCATTCTGCTTACTGAAATCTATGATCCTACAGTAAGGATCTGGTTTGGCTAAGTGGGTTGTTTGGGGGAGGGGGGATTTATTTGCCTATGTTATGTGATTGTAACCAATTCTGATTGCCCAAAGGTCCTAAAAAAATTAGTATGAAATAGGCATTTCTAACCACTGAAAAACTAAAAAGAAAAGGTAGTTAGTAGAGGAATTAAGTAAGAAGAAGGGGGGAAAAAGAGAGTAGTGTTTCTGGGGGAGAATAGAGCTGTTGAGAATGAGTGGAAGCGTGGAAAGAGTTGGAGTCTCTTTGCATTGACACAGACTAAATTCAGGGTTTGAAAGTAAAGGGTTGGGGTGGCTAGGTGGTGCAGTCCATAGAGCACTGGCCTTGGACTCAGGAGTACCTGAGTTCAAATCAGGCTTCAGACACTTAATAATTATCTAGTTGTGTGGCCTTGGGCAAGTCACTTAACCCCACTGCCTTGCCAAAAAAATAAAAGACTAAATAAAAAAAAGAAATTAACAGGTTTTGGAATTTTGCAAAGATTTCAGAAAGGGTTTTACCACTACTGAAATAGAAAAGATTTAGGAATATTTTGTTTCCATTATTCATTTATTTATTTTCCCAGCCACTTACAAAGAAAGTTTACAACATTCACTTTTTGGTAAGATTGTGAGTTCCACACTTTTTCTCTGCCCCCCTTCTCCTCTCCCCTTCACAATGAGTAATATGATAAAGAACATTATATATATAGATAGATAGATAAATAGATAGATGTAGATATAGATATAGATATATAGATATACACATACATACAGCTATGTTAAACATATTTTCATTTGAGTCATATGTGAACGAAGAATCAGAACAAAAGGGGAAATAACCCAGGATGGATGTTAACACAAGAACAATAAAGAAAAATAGAATAGACAGAAAGTTTTATTTCTCTGAGATTTTACCCACCCCCATTAAGTAATGGAGACCATCATAGCAAATGATCTCCCAGAGTTGAGGGAGATCATAAAGCCTATACAAGGAGGGGAACAGAATATTCATAACAAGAGTAGACAAAACCATAACCTTACCTGGAGATTATTCTATTATTGTATCTCACAGGAACATTCTCCTATAATGCTATTTTAATTGAGAGAAGTAAACTGTTTCTGAGTTTATGCACTAGGAGGCAGATTAAGGATTTGTTTTTGAAGTCTAAAGGTGGACTGAATTCTTTTCTTGATTGAAGGAGGGTCAGGCAAGCTTTTCTTTTCAAATTATACAGGGATTAAAAAGGGCAGGATAAGTCTTCCTTTCAAAGTCTAAAAAAGACACATTCCAGTCCTCACAATAGGGAAGACAAACAACCTTGGACTAGGAAAACAGTTTATACTAACTTAGAGTAATTATTATAGTCAACAGGGGAAAAAGTAAAACAAAACCTTATAGATGGAACATATCATAATGTGATCTGCATTCAGACTCCATGGTTCTTTCTCTGAACTGACTCAGTCATTTGCCATTGGTCTTTCTGTCCCCTGGACCAGAATCCTGCCATAGTGTACTTCTGACAAGGAATTGAGAATCTAGACCTGATCTGGGAGACTGGTACCAGGGCCAGTTCTCAAATTGCTGTGGATCACCACAAATCCAACAGCCACACCAAAATACTTCTGTCAGCTGGATTCTCCCCCCACCATTAATAATACCCTGCTTTCTGAATTAGAAGTTAGACTCTCCCTAGATGGGATATACCGACTCATGTAAGATTTAATCATGACACTCAGTAAACTTAATCTCCTTTTCTGAAACCATGAGTTTTTTGGACACCATCTCTGAGCCTCAGACAGCTCTCATTACATTATCAATGCCCTAAGTCTTGGAAATAATGATGTAATTTGGGGGATATTTCTGTGATTCCAGAATTGAAAGTTACACATGATGTTCCAAGTAATACTTTACTACTATAATATTATACTATGATAATTATTAGAATAGGATATTTCCATGCATCCATAAGAGAAGAACGCTGTACTGGGAGATTAGATGGACTGTTGTTTAAAAAGTAATGAATGGCGAGTAGTGTCCAAGGATTATGAACTAGAAAAAAGGGGAGTACAAGCATTGGAACACTGGAAAGGTATGAAGGAGTCAAGTGTACATGTGCCTCAAATGCCAAAGAATCTATTTCTATTTGCTGATGTAAGAGAAATTTAGATGTTTTATTGTATGGAATGTTTTAAGGGGGTAGTTGGCATGGTCAGACCTGTAATGTAATATAAGGTTATCAAAAGTTGAGTGATGAATGATTTGGAGAACAGGATGATTTGTCACAGGAAACCTAAGCAGCTGTTCAGTACTCTCAGTTTGAGGTTGTGAGTGTGATAGTGTGACAAGGGCAGATGAGAGAAGGTGGGTGCAACTAATCCACTGGAAATGTGAAGGGGCTTAGTCCCAGATCAGATAACCTGGTGAAAGTAAGGGAGACTTCTAGGAGAGAACTGCTAGGATTCACTCCTAGGTGACATGAAGTTAGTAAACAACCATTTCTCATTCTGATCAGAATGGTGAGGAGGTGAGACACGGTTTCATTGAAAGTTTGTTTCACTCATACTTCTGGCCAAGATGGCAGAGAGAAATAAGGCCATATTTTAAGCTCTCCTAGCTTTCCCACAGAACTAACAGGAACCGAGACTCTTAAGAGATACGGGATCCACAGAACTGAGAGAAGAACTGAGGAGAACATCTACCAACAAGGAATGTCACAGGGGAGGGAGGGTGAGCCGGGGTGGAGAGCAGAGACAGAGCAAAGTGGGGTGAGGCCAGGAGCTCACCTGAAAACCAGGGCAGACGAATTCTCTGTGTGAATGGTGGGCATATAGGAGAGGTCCCACCCTGCAGCCTAGACATCTGTCTGGTCAGCTCGGCTGGTCTGGAAGACCCAGGTATCCGGCCCCCCATGTTTTCAGTGGAGTCCCTGTGTTTCCAGCTGAGTCCCCTGGCCAGTTACTCTGGGAGGCCATGAGTCTCTCCAGAACAAACAAAAACACTCAGTTGACTTTCGAAACTTATCTTAACTTTGAAATATTAAGAGGGGAAAGGGAAAGGGGGGGGAGAAAAAATTGGAACTGATGGAAGGGAAGGAAGAAGGAGCAAGGGGAAAGAGGAAAGAAAGGGGAAGGGGGTCTGATAAAAGGGGGCAAACACACTGGTATTCAGAAGCAAATACTGAGGAATAGGGGATAAGGGGAAAAAATGGGAAAACACAAATGGAGGGCCAATTAAAGGTTAGTCATTACCACTTTCAATGTGAATGGAATGAACTCTCCTATAAAAACTCTCCTATAAGTAGGTAGCAGAGCAGATTAAAAACTAGAAGCTCAAAAGATGCTGCTTACAGGAAATGCATACAGAGTAAAGGGAAAAGGTTGGAGCACAATATATTATGCTTCACCTAAAGAGAAAAAGGCAGGGGTAGCAATCCTTATCTCAGGCGAAGAGATCTCATTAAAAGAGAAGGAAGGGAATTGTAACCTCCTAAAAGGTACCATAGACAACTGAGTAATTTCAACACTAAATATTTATGCACCAAGTGGCATAGCATCTGAATTCTCAGAGAAGAAGTTGAATGAGTTACAGGAAGAGACAGACAGAAAATCACTACTGGTAGGAGACCTCAACCTCCCTCTCAGAATTAGATAAATCTAACCATAAACTAAACAAGAAGGAAATTAAGGAGGTGAATAAAATGTTAGAAAACTAAAGACACAATAGACCTTTGGAGAAAACTGAAAGGGGAAAGAAAGGCATATACCTTTTTTTCTGGAGTACATGGCACCTACACAAAAATTGACCATGTAGTAGGGCATTAATGACCTGATAAGCAAATGCAGAAATATTGAATACTTCCCTTTTAGAGGATAATGCAATTAAAAATCATGTGAAATCATAGCCTATGGAGAGATAGACCTAAAAGAAATGGGGAACTAAATAACCTCATTTTAAAGAATGAGTGGGTCGAGCAAGAAATCATAGAAAGAATTAATGATTTCATCCAAGGGCTGACAACAACAAGACAACACACCAACACCACAAAACTTATGAGTTTCAGCCAATGCACTTATTAGTGAATATATTATATCCCCTAAATGCTTGCATGAATAAAATAGAGAAAGAGGAAATCTTTGAACTTATTATGCAACTAAAAGAGTTATAGGAAGCACAAAATAACAACGCCCACTTAAATACCAAACTAGAAATTCTAAAAAGTAAAAGAGAAATTATTAAACTCAAAAGCAAGAAAACTATTGAACAGATAAAATAAAACCAAGAGTTGGTTTTATGAAAAAAAAACATCAGTTAAATAGATTAACATTTTTCTTAATTTGATTTAAAAAAATAAGAAAAGCAAATAATAGTCATTTGGTCATTTTCACCACCAAAGAGGATGAAATTGGGCTAATAATTCAGAACAATTTTGCCCCACTGTATGGCAACAAAAAATCTAAATGAAATGGATGAATATTTACTAATATATAAATTGCCTAGGTTTAATGAAGCTCAAAATTTAAAATGTCACTAACTCTATTTTAGAAAAAATAAATTCAACAATCCACCAATGAACTTCCTTTTTTTTTTTAATTTAGGTTTTTGCTAGGCAATGGGGTGAAGTGGCTTGCCCCAGGCCACACAGCTAGGTAATTATTAAGTGTCTGAGACCAGATTTGAACCCAGGTACTCCTTTCTCCAGGGCCGGTACTCTATCCTCTGCACCACCTAGCCTCCCTACACCAATGAGCTGCCTAAGCAACACTCTCCAGGGCCAAATGGATTCACAAGTGAATTCTAAAGAATTGGTTCCAATTCTATATAAACTATATGGAAAAACAGCTGAAGACAGAACTCTGCCTAATTCCTTCGATGACAACACTATGCTGCTGATAGCTAAACCAAAAAGAGTCAAAACTGTTGGGAGCCAGGCTCTCTAAGCTGTTTGACACAGTTGCAGCGAGAAGACTCAAGGCAGTCACACTGCCTGATGGAACAACATTTCCTTCATATGTATATATATATATTAGGGATTTCATGCATACCAATACTTATATGTTTATTATTATTATTATTATTTTTAGAGTTTTCAAGGCAATGGGGTCAAGTGGCTTGCCCAAGGCCACACGGCTCGGTAATTATTAAGTGTCTGAGGTCAAATTTGAACCCAGGGACTCCTGACTCCAAGGCTGCTGCTCTATATAGGTTTATTATTGATTACAATATTTACTCATCCTAATAGTGGAATGACTATAAAGGAAGGACTTCAGAGAAATTCCTTGAATAAAACAGATTGTAAACTCTGTGGAAATTCAACAGGACTGCCTCTCCCTGAGGCATACAAAAGGCTTCAACATTATGAAATCTCTGGAAAACTCAACACTGGGAATTCCAAGGAAATGTCAGAATATAGACAGGGAAAACAGATACAAGATGGGTCAGACAGAATTCCAGAGAAATTAATAGTTCTTCCCCCCTTACCCCACACAGGAATATATGAAAAAGATGGTGAGAAAATAGTACAGGTGACCGATATGTGAACTCCAGCAGCCTTAGTTCAATGGGAAAGGATAAAAAAGTCACAGAAACTCTGGTTTCCACCAACAAGGCCTGAAAGAAAAATTGGTTATTGTAAGAGTTAATGGATGGGTAGACAAGCATAAAGACCCACACTATAGATTGTTAAGGAGTGTATCAAAAAACATTACTTATACAAAAAATATAAAAAACTTTCCATTAAAAGAATTGTGTAATTAATAACTTTAAATGAATTAACAATTCTACAATGTAGTAATAAATAAGGCAACAGACAGGTTGAGGTCATCATGGTCTGAGTAGGGATAAGAAATCAATTAACTATATGATTATTACTGAAACTTGTAATCACATGATTAAAACTTGTAACCATATGAACTATATGATTGATGTTCAAAATTGTGTACTTTTGTAACCAAGGAAATGATTTTAACTTGCTTGCTTGAAACATACATGATTCTGAGACTAAAAATAAATCCAAGGAGCTGACACTCTGTCAACCTGCTCCTGTGTTTACCCACTTGGTGACTCAACTCATTTTGCTGACTCTATCCCTCCTGTCAGGTTCCAAGGACTCCACGGAGGCTGGACCCCCGCACAAAACAGAGAAAGAAAATTTTCCACCAATTTCCCTAATGAATATGGATGCCAAAATCTTGAATAAAGTTTAAAGGCAAGCAATTAGAGCAAGTTATCAGTAGGATAATACCCTATGACAAAGCAGGATTTATTCCAGGAATGCAGGATTGCTTTAATATTAGAAAAATTGTCAGCATAATGGACTATATGAATAGCAAAGCTAACAGAAGTTTTATGATCATCTCAGCAGATGCTGAAAAAAGCTTTGACAAAATCTAGCATCCATTCCTTCCAACAAGACAAGAGAGCATAGAAATAAATGGAATGTTCCTTAAAATGATAAGCAGTCTGGATCTGGAGCTATCAACAAGCATTATCTAAAATGGAGATAAGACATAAGCATTTCCCATAAGATCAGGCGTGAAACAACAATGTCCATTATCACCTCGACTATACAATATTATATTAGCAGTGTTATCATTAGCAATAAGAGAAGAAAAAGATATTGAAGGAATTAGAATTGTGAAGGAAGAAGCGAAACTCTCACTCTTTGCAGATGATATGATGATAGTGAGAACCATAAAAAATCATCCAAAAACTATGGGAAGTACTAGCAACTTTAGCAAAGTTGCAGGATATAAAATAGACTCACATACTCTGGAACATTTCAATATATTGCTAGCAAGATACAGCAGCAAGAGTTGGAAAGAGAAATGTAATTTAAAATAACTTCAGACAAAATAAAATACTTGAGAGTCTACCTGCCAAGGCAGACTCAGAAACACCATGAAAACAACTATAAAACACAAATAAAATCAGACCAAACAGTGTTCTGATAAACAGAGAGAAGATGGTTTTGAGAACCAAACAGTGATTTGATAAACAGAGTGCAGAAGGTAATTATCTCAGAATGTGCTATCTATCTGAGCCTGGGAATACACCTCCTTAGCTCAGACATGCAGCTACTCCCTTATCTAAGCTCTGAAGTACATTGCTGGTTAAAGCACATAACTATTTCTGTGTTAACCCTTCATAGATCTTAGCCTGGAACACATATGACACAACATCTCCCCTTTTTTGTTTAAAGGCCTGGGAGAGCATGGTTGCTAGAGATCTCTGACAACACAAAAGGATGCATGGTCCAAACAACAAGAATATAACAAGTATTAAGCAAATTACAATTATAAGTTTTACAATTGCCAAAAGCCAAGCAGGTAATCCTAAAGATTTTAACCAATCCTTAAAGAAATCTTCATGTACAATTATTTTATCAAGATTTTCTTGTAACTTTTTGATTTTAGCATAGACTGAAGCACTATTGTCTGAAATATTAAAGCAACACATGCCTTTAAATTCCTCACAACCATGATTATGTAATAAAAGCAAGAAATCTATTGCAGCTCTATTTTGTAGTGTAGCCTTGCGAATGCTCTGTACATCCGTAATTATATCCATTAAAGCCATGGACGTAATGTCAGCCTGAGCTTTTGCCCAACATGCAAGTTTTTTCACGGTATTATAATTAATAGATGCCATTACCCCTGGTGTGAAAAAGGATGTGGCTACTGTTTCTGATACTGATTAACATTTTTATTACAGTTGGAAGCCAGAGGAATGCTCCTTGTTTTCTTAGGGCTTCTGGAGAAATTAAGGTATGGTGTGGACACTAGTGCTAATTGGGCTACATAACAAGGTCCTCCTATAGGACGCCATGGGATAGAACTGTATGCCTTGCCTTCACTTATCAAGAACACTCCAGGGCGTAATGACTTCGCTACCTCAATTTCTACCTCAAGGAGCCCCTGTTCTGTTTTTGATCAATTCCAATAATGAGAGTGCCCTGATACATTAGTGAATCGTTACCACTTAGCGGAATCCCAAGGCACGTTTTCTTTAAAATATGCTAAACCTCCAAATATAAAAACTCCTGTAGCATTATAAAGTTGTGGGGAGCTCACAAGACTATAATGTGGGAGATGAGTGATATTCTCTTTTATTCCAGGGGGAACGCTCCACAAGAGATTTATTTCCTGTGGTTCCTGTGTAGTTGCTTTATTTAAAGCCTTTAATATAGCTCTTAATCTACAACTATTTTTAGGGATGGCCAGGTGTAATATTGCTGCTTATCACACATACATGCACAAGAACTATACTGCTGAAAACTCCTACATATTTCCTTTAACTGTCCATAGGGCCCTTTCCGTCTCTGTTTGATGTCCCCTGGGTCCAGGGGGATCCCTATGGAGCATGTCTTGAAGGGATCACCAGCTGATTTCGGGGAGATACACATTTGATGCTGTCCTGCAGCATTAGCCAGTGCGAGCCACATATTTTCTTGATGCTGTAGATACTTAGGAATCAGATGAGTCCCAAGAGCCATAGCGGGCAGGATGCAAGTGCCAGCAGGAGAAGTATCATCTTTGAGGTGAGGTTTTACCCACTTTGCAGGAACCCACTTTGGTTTCGATGAACCTGAAACAACACACGCATGCCCTCGTCCCCAGGTTAGTAACCTATAGGAATTATCCCATTGGGCAGTCTTAGGATCAAAATCAGAGACAAATGTCAACACTGGCAAAGTGTGCCCGTTCTTTGAGAAGTGAAAGTAAAGAGGCTTGTTATCTGAGATGGAGTGCTTAGGGTTAAGGCAGTTCAAAACATCAATCACCTTGCTCACTATGGTCTGCAGTGATCCCCCAACCTCCCCCTTTTCTTTTAAAAACAAGGCTAAGTAGTTCTTAGCATCCTGACGAGCCCTGTCAGCGGCGGTCGGGCCAGGCAGACCCAGGCGAATGAGACCCGGACGTGAAGTGGGGTGGCAGGGGGTTAAATCCTCCTCCCTCCTCCGCCAGCCCAGGGGATTCACGGCGGCTGCGCGTCAAGTCCTCAGTAAGCAGGAGAGTCTGTCCTGCAGTCAGGGCAGGAGGCAGCAATCATGCTCGTCTGTGCCAGGGGCAGGTTGAAGGTTTTCGCCAAAGCCTTGGCTGAGATGGGCAGGGTGCAGCAGGGGGAGGGAGCGGCCAGCGGCCAGACTAAGGGCGCGGAGGGGGGACAGGATCGGCTTTCCCCCCTTCGGTCAGCCCCGCCCAGGCCACGGAGCGCAGGCGGCCCGGGGCCCCTGATCTGAAAAGCCTGGGAGAGACAAAGGCGGCCGCGGGAAGGCTCTGGGGCGGCCCGCCGCCCTCTTCCCACGCCAGGTGGCGGCGGGGATTAATTACCCCTTTTGCTGCTAGAGGAGGCACATCCGAACTCCTCCAATAGCGGTCCTTTCAGCATCAGTCTCAGGGGTGTATTGGGATTTTAAGTGTTGGTGGGTCTGCTCCCACAAAATGACGCTCTCGTACAACACATTTTAATAGGGATTTATTAAACTAAACAAGGAATGGGACAAGAAGACGAACGACACTGACACAAACAATACACAATCACACAGAGTATTCAAACTATGGCAATAATTATTAAGATAGAGGAAAAAGAAAAAGAAACAGAAAACATCACCACTTCGGGGGAACACCGTCTCTCAAAGTCAATGCTGGGGAAGCCCCGGATCAATCCAGCGTGAGACCCGAAGGGGAGAATCCCAGGCAACTCGTCAGCTCCATGGGTGAGGCTTCGGTGTTTTTTAACCCGAAAGTGATTTTTATACATTAGAGGACAAAGAAGGCATAAAGCCAAGGCTTGGGCTAAGTTCCAGTATTCAGTAATAAATTTAAAAAACCATCTGTAGATTGTGTGACCTGCTGAAGGCCATGTACTCGTAAAGGGCATATTCTTAATTAAATCGTTTATCCTGAAGGAGGTAGCCAACTTCTTTCAAGGATAAACAGCTCCTGGAATGGCTAGTTCCTGGAATTACAGCTGCCGATAATCAGTAGAGCTCATGGATCAGTCAATCAGGCCTTGGATGGTTAGTATTTGAAATGAGCTTATAAAATGGGTAAACTGATTTTTCCCTTCATTTGGCCTTAAGATCATGAGAATAATAATCAGATAAGGCTAAAGGAGTAAAAGAAGAATAGATTCTTTTCGTTTGTTGAAGCATGTAACAATGACATAAACATAGTAAAACCAACGCTATAACTATCACTAATAAAGGTATGGCCATACTGTTAAAGTATTTAGTAGCAGTAGATGAACTAAATAAAAAAAAGATCATACCAATGATGATTAGTGTCCGAGACAACTAAATGAGATACATCTAACAATTTCCCAGCAGCTATATGAGTTTGAATTTTGTGTTGGTTTAATGCGCACTTATTTGAGTCCAATAATCTTTTTAGTTGCTGAGATTCATTAAGTATCTTAACAAGGGAATTTAAAGGTAAGTGAATGATTGGGGGTTGTAAAACGTCGGGTACCCATTTCAATTCTTCATACACTTCTATGTCAGGGGAAAAATAAAAATCATCACCCTGCCAGTGCAAAAAAGAGATGTTTGTTAGACATCCAGCAAAAGGAGGAGATAGATGTACAGAAGCTAAATCAGTATAACTATTAGATACAAGGCATATATGCTGTGCAGTGACTTCATATATCATAGTAAAATTATCCACAGGATACAGAGTAAGATCACAGAGGTTAGAAGAATGTGAGAGAAGGCAGGGTTCCAACTGCCTTGACATCATCCCACATATTAAGCCATATACGTTTCAGTACAGTCAGACAAAGAGTAAGTTATATTATCAGAACTTACATAATTTCCAAAAATATGTGGAAGAGCAAAATAATTATACAACACAAAAGGAATTACATGAAATTGACACATTAATTTCCATACAGAGATCTTATAATAGACCAGTATCCCAGTACAATATAAAGATTGACATTCAGCTTTGGTCACAGATAATCTGTGTACTGAGGAAATATATGATTCCACATTTGCTGATCTGATTCTTGTATTAATCTCTGAGCATTCTCCTTCTGGATTAGTGTATATAGGTTTTGTAATGAACAAGCAGACCAATCACTCCATGTTTTTAAGCTTTCTGTCTCATTTATATTTGCTAATACTGATTCATTAAACACATACAAAAATTGTTCTTGATATGTAATAATATTTTGGTGTGACAGGATCGTTGTGGGTAGCCATTTTGCATTAATTGTCAAAGCTTGAGACACATCTTGTCCAGCACTGCGCAGTCTGCTAGCCAAGGACTCAAGGTCTATAGAATTCACTATACCCAAACCAGATCCTACTCCACCAAGCAAAGTATCATACCAGGCCCTTTTTATTCTAGAACATTGTTTTAAAGGTGGAAAAGAAATGTTGTAATGAACCACAATTTTAAGTTGAGATAATGAAACATTTCTACAGGATTTAGGTACTCTTACAATTGAGGGTAGATGCTGGTGGGGAGTATCATCAGGCAGAAGCAAAACATACTGCACCCAAGTAGTTCTATTAGAAATTTTAGAATTATTATAACAAAATAAGAATTGATACTTATCAGTTATATTAATTATTATATCTTGTGAAGTGTTACCTATAATATTCCAGGTAGTACAATTTGACATTTGATCTATTATTTTTTGTCTTCGTGTTTCCAATGTAGTAAAATGAAGGGGGGTGATACAACAAGTAAGGGAAACTTTAGTATTGACAGTTACATTAAAGGGAGATGTTCCTTTCACTACAGCTCTTGTTGGGGAAGGAGCCTTCCAAAAATTGGCATTTGTGGTAGTCCAGTTAGCCACATTGCAATCTTGGTTGGATGGACAGGTGTAATTATCTTGAGTACGGTCTTGGGTACTATTACTCCATCGAAGATTCACTATGTGAGCTGATTGGAATAAAGGTAAGCCAGGTGTCCAGGCCCATCCTATGGAGCAATATCCTAAAAAACACTTAATTCCGTAGAAAAACTTGAGTTAGTGGCACATGAAACCATTTATCATTTCCAGGATAAACAATTATTGCAGTATTAGTTTTATCTTGAGCAATCAATTCAGCTGGCCTTGGTTTGTCAGTAGGGTATCTTTTTACCCATACTTTGGTTCCAGGTATCAGATTATCTTTTTCATTGGAACTCCCAAAACCATTTTCCCCTCTTAAAGTTTCATGGGGGGCTTTTTGTTTTTGTTCTAATTTGACATTCAAATAGGGGAGTATCACTAATTGGCAAATTCTTTCTCCAGTTTTACAAAAGAATGACTCACTTTTCTGTGAGTTATGCAAGCCTACCTTAATTTCTCCCCTATAATCATTATCTATTACCCCTCCCAAGATATGGATCTGATTTTTTATTGCCAATCCAGATCTAGAAAACAACTGCCCATAATAGCCCTGAGGCAATTTTATTCCAATTCCAGGATGACAAAGTTGTTGGCCTAAAGGCTTAATGTGTACGTCATGAGTCACATATAAATCATACCCAGCAGATCCAGGAGAAGCCAAAAATGGCTGTCTAGCATTCTGTGCCAATGACCACCACTGAATGGTAGGAATAATGGTAGTTTTAATCTGCAAATTAGGAGTTTTCATCCGAGAAAGTGGAGTTCCTTCTTCTATAGTCAAAGGCCTATTATTTAATTGTCTCAATGCCTCAATTAAATTTTCCTTCCAACCCATCAAAGAGTTATCCCTACTCATCTTTCTCAACTTTTCTTTTAACATGCCATTCATTCTTTCAATTAAACCAGCAGCTTGGGGATAATAAGGGATATGGTATATCCATTCTATATTATTGAATTTGCAATAAGATTCAATTTCTTTTCCCTTAAAATGGGAACCATTATCACTCTGAATTTGCATAGGAGTGCCATAATATAGGGAAATAAGGTCCAGGGTTTTACAAGTATTTTTCTGGGTAGCACGTCTATATGGACATGCTACCAGAACCCCTGAATATGTATCTACACAAGTGCAGGCATATTGACATCCTTGACTCATAGGTAAAGGACCTATGTAGTCAATTTGCCAAATTTGAGCTGGTAGGATTCCCCTAGCCAATTCTCCAGTCATCTGCCTAGGTATTGGCCTTTGGCTAAAGAGTTGACATTGAGGACACTCTTGTGTTATTTGTTTAAATGTATTGAGAGGAATATTAATTCCCCTATCCTGTGCCCACCTGTATGAGGCAAGTGCGCCAAGATGTCCTGCTACGTTGTGCACCCATTTTCCTAGGGTCAGATTGTCAGTTTCTTCTGTAGTATGGATTTTCAAAGCCTTCCCTTGGATTTTTGACAATTCATCCACTTGGTTATTATACTCACGTTCCACAGTATCTGTTTTAGTGTGGGCATCTACATGAAACACAGAGACTTTAGTATTATGGCACCAATTCCATATTTTTTCCCACAACCTCTTGCCCCATATTTCCTTATCCCGAATTTTCCAATTATGTTTTTCCCAATTTGGCATCCACATTACTAATCCATTAGCAACAGCCCATGAATCGGTAAAAATATGACATTGTTTTCCTTGCTCTTTTTCCAAAGTTTGATAAACAGCCATCAACTCAGCCCACTGGCTGCTTTGTCCTTCTCCAGTAGTCTCTAATGTTTCTTTTGTATTAGGATTAATGGACACAGCCTTCCAATATCTTTTATTACCTATATATTTAGCAGATCCATCAGTAAACCAAGCATGACCTTTTTCTTCTAAAGTAAGAGTATCATATCCTTTATTCCAATACACAGGAGATTGAGTAACTATTTTTGGAAGTTCTTCTTGTTCCACATTACTGGGTAGTTCTAATACCTTTTCATGTAACATAGACACTCCATTTTTTCCTGGTTTTACTCTATTCTGTAAATACCACTTCCATTTGATAATAGATGATTCTTGTGCATGGCCTATCTTGTGTGAAGCAGGAGTCCCCATTATCCAGCTCATTATGGGGATCATGGGCCTTAAGGTAACTTCATGATTTAATGTAAGATGTTCTGTTTCTACTAAGGCCCGGTATGCAGCTACCAATTGTTGTTCGAAAGGAGTATAATTCTGTCCAGCAATAGGCAGTTTCCTAGACCAAAACCCTAAAGGAACATTCTTTCCTTGTTGTTTTTGCCACAAACTCCAATTAGCATATCCATCTTGTACAGATACTTGTATTTCTACAGGGCCCTCAATCATGGGCCATAAATCTAAAGCAGTTTGTATGGCCATCTTGGCTTCCTCAAATGCCTGTTGTTCAATTCTTCCCCATTCAAAATCATATTTCTTCCTAGTGACCCTATATAGGGGTTGTAAAATTTGTCCTAGATGGGGAATATGGTTTCTCCAGAACCCAAAAAGTCCAATAAACTTTTGAGCTTCCTTCTTACTTCTAGGTTGGGAGAAATCCAAAATTTTCTGTCTAGCTTTGGGAAGTATCTCCCTGTGTCCTTGATTCCATATAATGCCTAAAAATTTCACAGTTTGAGATGGCCCCTGAACTTTAGAGGGGTTAATTTCCCAACCTTTATTTTTCATATGTTGAATCAAGTTTCCCAAAGCCAGTTCTACAGATTCCTGATCAAAACCCTGTATCATGATGTCGTCTATATAATGATGTAACTTGACTTGAGGGGCTTTAAATTCATCCAAATGTTCAGCTACAATTTTATGACAAATGGTGGGACTATGTACATACCCCTGTGGTAACCTAGTAAAAGTATATTGTCTTCCTTGCCAAGTAAAGGCAAATTGTTCCCGTTGATCTGATGCTATTGGAATAGTAAAGAAAGCATTAGCTAGATCTATAACAGCATACCAGGCCCCTTTATAAGTCTGTATATTTTCAATAATAGAAACAGTATCAGGCACTGCAGCATACAGAGGAGGTGTTACTTTATTTAATTGCCTGTAATCTACTGTCATTCTCCAGCTTCCATCTGATTTTCGCACTGGCCAAACAGGATTATTCCACTCAGTAGTTATAGGTACTAGTACTCTTGCTTCTACATATTCTTGAATAGTCTTAGATATTTCTTCTGTTCCTCCTGGTATTCTATATTGCTTTTGACTAACCTTTTCTCTGGGAATAGGGACTTGGACTGGAGGCATTTTCAATTTTCCTACTAGAACAGTACATATTTTCAAAGGTCTAACTGCAAATTGATATCTTCCATCAGGGAGGTATCATGTCATTCCTTTAAGTATATCAATACCAATTATATACTCAGGTATTGGAACAATAACTACCTTATAATCTTTTTTCATAAAACTCCCAATTTTCATTGTAAGCCATACTTGTTTAGCATGAATCTCAGATCCCCCTAGCCCTGAAATGGTTATAGGTATTCCATTTTTAAATTTATGAGGGTTTCCATATATGAGGGTGGCCTCCGCCCCCGTATCTACAAGAGCATTAGCTTGTGTCATTGATCCATTTTTCCAATAAATGGTAAGAGGTACATGAGGTCTTTTGTCCGTGATTAAAGGACGTACCTCCAGGGCTTGGCCACCTTCCTGTTCTCCTTTTAGATGGTCTAAACTAGGATAAAGATTAGCAAGAGGGGCATTTGGCTCTGCACTCACTGCGGAAACTCGTTCTCCTTTCTTTATCCTATCCTTATATAACTTATACATTTCAGGTGTACTGATCCCATCTATCTCTTCCTTTTTTACTCCTGCCTTCAATAAGGCAGTAAACATTTCTCGTCGGGACATATGGGCACCATTTCCAAAATTATTATAATTAGTTGTATTCCCACGAGGTTTCCAATCTTTCTGTGGTTGTTGATCCATAGTATCTCTAAATTCTCCTAAATCTCCTAATTGTGATAACTTATCTAGCACATTTCCTAAAGTTTCTCCAGTAGCTGCCACGAGCAAAGTTAAAATCAAATTTTTATAAGCGGGTGGGGCAGTCTTTACCACGGGAGCACGGTGGATGGCTCGGACCGGGCATTGTAAGTAAGTGTCCGATTCTCCAATCATTACTGCAGTTTTCATTACTTCCTCCTTTAATTTCTGCATTCCGTCCCGTAGGGTGTACCAGGGGCGGTTGGCATTTGGCCACATGGCAGAGTCTGGGTATTGAGCCCGTAACCCGGTGGCCACCAAAGCCAATAAATTGGTATCTGTAGGAGGAGCTTTAGTAGCATGATTCCTGACAGTTTGTTGTACAAACGGGTTGGAAGTAATACTCAAAAATTTCTGGCAGTCTAAAGCATCCACCCAAACTCCTCCTGCCCCTGCATCACTTAATCTTACTATCCAGGAGATGGCACTCTCTCCTTGTCTTTGGGAAAAGCGCTCCAGCAGATCTGAAATTTCTCTTTGGGAATAATCCTCTTGTACATTTATAGATTCTTGCACTGCCCCATTATGATCCTTCTCTATTCTACGCCTACTTATAGGTCTTACTTCCTCATTTTAATTGACATCAGGTATATCTTCAGCTATTATGTCCTCCCATCTTTCATCATCCTCATCCCATATATCTCCATCCCATTTATCAGGGTCCCATTCCATATTAGCTGAGGCTATTACTGCATGTACTTTCTTTTTATTAACTTTTCCTCTCCTGTTTTTATATTTATATTGTGCTACTCTTACAGCAGCCTTCTCAGCCACATTCTGATAATTTCTAACTTGATCCCCCAAAATAAAATTTTGACACTGCAACATAGAAAGTTTTCCTTGCAATTCTACTAACTCCTTTTCTAACTGTACTTTCTCTTCATCTTTTTTGTCCAACAACTGACACACCTTCCGATATGCAGTTAACATAGCCCACCATCTTCTGCAAACTCCTGTCATTTCCTTTCCTTTTTCAATAGGGATTTTATCAAAACATGCAGTTAATTGGGGAGGTTTTCCATCTTTTACTCTGCTTCCCCAATCTTCGCAAGGGCCGGTTGACTGAGCCCATGCAGCAGCTAAAGAACAATAAGGAAAATCTTCCCATCCTGGGACTTCAACAGGAAAGCTTTGAGCATTACTGTTTTTCTTGAAAAAAGGCATTTTGTGTAGCAGATCCTGCCGACTACGCCAATTTTGTATTGTGATTTTAAGTGTTCGTGGATCTGCTCCCACAAAATGACACTCTCATACAACAAATTTTAATAGGGATTTATTAAACTAAACAAGGAATGGGACAATAAGACGAACGACACTGACACAAACAATACACAATTACACAGAGTATTAAAACTATTACAATAATTATTAAGATAGAGGAAAAAGAAAAAGAAAAAGAAAACATCACCACTTCGGGGGAACACCGTCTCTCAAAGTCAATGCTGGGGAAGCCCCGGATCAATCCAGCGTGAGACCCGAAGGGGAGAATCCCAGGCAACTCGTCAGCTCCATGGGTGAGGCTTCAGTGTTTTTTAACCCGAAAGTGATTTTTATACATTAGAGGACAAAGAAGGCATAAAGCCAAGGCTTGGGCTAAGTTCCAGTATTCAGTAATAAATTTAAAAAACCATCTGTAGATTGTGTGACCTGCTGAAGGCCATGTACTCGTAAAGGGCATATTCTTAATTAAATCGTTTATCCTGAAGGAGGTAGCCAACTTCTTTCAAGGATAAACAGCTCCTGGAATGGCTAGTTCCTGGAATTACAGCTGCCGATAATCAGTAGAGTTCATGGATCAGTCAATCAGGCCTTGGATGGTTAGTATTTGAAATGATCTTATAAAATGGGTAAACTGATTTTTCCCTTCAGCGGGGCAAGCCCACAAACTTTCAATGTCATCATAGACAATTCTGCACAGTGTGCCATACGGTTCTGCCAGTCTCTGGGCTTCCTTGTTCTTAGTTTGGACTGCTTCCCATAAGCATTTTCCCAGCTTATCCCATTTTTCCAAGGAGAAGAGTTCTTCAGTCTTAGTAATTATGCCCTTATCTCTTCCCCAGTGTAATACCCAGGAGATTTCTGACCTCTTAACAGGCAGGTCATATTTTTTCGATAAGTCCTCTAAGGTATTGAGCTCAATGCGCTCCGTGGCTGATGCAGCCATTCCCATCCCAAATTCCCTGACTCACAGGTCAGCCGTGGCCACTTAAATCCGCTTTTCTTCTAGCACCAAGCGAGGAAGTGTCCAGCACTTCCCTACCAACTCATACCAGGATGTCTTCTCCCCATTCCACTCACTTCCCTCACGTCGGGGTCACCATATTTCCAGTCCGGGGGAGGGAACTCAGGCCAACATCAATATGATGCATAAGCTGGTTCCTTTATTGATCACAGGATACATACTTTTATACTCTACATTTACGTAACCAATTACATAAGCGTTTTAGCAAGCATTTTTTTTCACATGCATACCTTGTGTATTTCTTAGGTGATTGTTTTGAGAACCAAACAGTGTTCTGATAAACAGAGAGAAGATTGTTTTGAGAACCAAACAGTGATTTGATAAACAGAGTGCAGAAGGTAATTATCTCAGAATGCGCTATCTATCTGGGCCTGGGAATACATCTCTTTAGCTCAGACATGCAGCTACTCCCTTATCTAAGCCCTGAAGTACATCTTGCTCGTAAAAGCACATAACTATTTCTGTGTTAACCCTTCAAAGCTCTTAGCCTGGAACACATATGACACAACAAGAGGTAAATACACAACTAGAAAAAGGATAGAAATGATGACTTAATAAAATGCCAGAATCCCTGGAAACTGTCAGAAACTGGTTCAGGTGCTTGGAAGGGAAGGGTAGGAAGCCTTTTGCAAAAAGAATGCCTTAACATGTCTAAGTGAAAATAATTGAAAGACCAAAGTCGTATCTTTAATGAGACAGAGTTTTTTAAAAAATCCTAATTGGGGAAAGAAATATAAAGAAATGAATCATGATATAAGTAAGAAATCTCCTAATGTAAAATAGGAAGAGATTAAAAGTTCTAAATTTATATTATATTAGCTTACGCTCAAAGAGTTTGGTTGATCATGTGAGCATATGCTCTATGATATTATTAAATGCATTTTACCATATCAATTTACTTTCTAACATTTGCATCATTACACATATCATACTTTAGCAGCTTAAATTATATCATATTACATTATATATTTTTAAATTATAATATGATTACCTTACTATAATCAAATGAGCTCAATGAATTAGACTGCTACTCAGAAAAAAAAGGTCGCATACAGGACAAGGAAATAAAATCTCTCAACCAATTTCTTACAAGAAACATCGACAAAGCAAATACCTCCACCAAATACAAATGACCTGCAAAAATTATTATATATAAATCAAATTAAAAAATTAGCTACTATCATGTAAGTTTAAGGTAAAATTTGATATAAAATTCTATGAGGGAAGAAATGCTGCTATTCTAAAAAATGGACAATACAGCAAGATCAATAGTCACTATAAAGTAATTAAATAATTTTGCGTTTAAGTTCATGAAGGAAATTGTTCTGAATTAATACAGAAATAGAGTGTAATGTCATAATCATGAGAGAATTAAAAATTATTCCCTCTGTTTGTGAAATATGTAACAGAATGATGAACCCAAATGATGAAAGGATAGAACAAAATTCTGAATAAATGAAAAAAAAGACAATATAATTTTAATCATTCTGTTAAGATTTGTAGTTTTTAAATTACATATATATATGTACTTCAGTTAAATGTACATTATTGATATATATATATATATATGTATAATATACAAGGTCATAACAACATAAAATACCAAAGCTAACATTCTCAAAAGACAAAACACAGAATGTATTAATGAGAACATGAGTACTCCAAATCACTAAAAAAGAAATTTAAAAATGAAATGAAAACTTCCTAAGTTTTCTTACCTTTTACCCAAATCTGAAACACCCTCTATTACTGTTTTGTTTACTGAGCTCTGTGGATTCTTTGAAGATTCAACTAAAATTCAGTCTTCTTCAATGTACTTTACTTATCACACAATCCAAGTGAAAAATAGAATGTGTACCAGGTTTACCATAAAACTAAATGCCAAAAAATAGCAAACAAACAAAAATTATTTTATTATGAATATTTTTTTAAAGATTTTTTTTCTTGCAAGGTAGAGGGGTTAAGTGGCTGGCCAAGGCCACACAGCTAGGTAATTATTAAGTGACTGAGGCTGGATTTGAACTCAGGTCCTCCTGACTGCAGGGCCTGTGTTCTATCCATTGCACCACCTGGGCTGCCCCTAATATGAATGTTTTCAAAGTTCAAAGAACTAATGTATGGTCCTAATGACAAAATCTGAGTGGAAAGTCACAACGTCCTTTTTTTTGGCAGAGCGATGAGGCCCAAAGATGTAAAAAGAGCTCAGCATTCTGTTTCATTTTTATTTGGCCTATTGACTTCTTTTACTGATTTCTCTCTGTTTCTCATTTTCTCTTTTTCTTTTACCAGATTTCTCTGAAAATAAACTTTTGTATGATTTTTCAGAATGCACATATTAGAATCCCTACCCCCATATTAAGCTGCCATTAAGGTCCTGAGCAAGATGGTCGGATTTGTTAGGTCCATTGCAATAAATTGGTTAAATTGGACAGAATGAAGTCTACAATAATAATATATATTTATATGTAATATAATAATATATAATATAATATATGATAAGATATATTTTAAAATATGTATGATATAATATAAGAATTATAATAAAGTAATAAATAATTATATAATTGTATCACTATATATAAATAAATGTTGATGTTAATACTTAAAATATATGATAATATGAATAATAGTTCAATATTTGTAAATATCCAATGATACATGTTGCAGCGAGAAGAGTAGATCAAATGATGATTTCAGTAGCAATGATTGCCTGACTCCAGCCTCTTTATATTACATTGAAGAAGACATTCAAAGACCACTTGTGCATGTAAATCCATGACATGGAAGATAGAATGGGGAGAAATCAGGGTGAAAAATGTATGATGCCTAGTCTGCAGGAAGTTCTGACTTGGGTGAAGAATTCATGAGATAAAATAACTGACAGCTGTGCTGCCAATGCACAATGAGCAGGCTATGTGGACAAGAAGTGGTCATTTGAGAACACTATTGCCAGACAGGAGAGATTGGGGCTAATAGTTCTATAAGTGATGGATTCACAAGAAATTCAGGTTGGAATTCGGGGTTTGCAGAGAGTTATAACAATGTTACAGATCTGGGTGAAATGATCGCATTTGAATAAATTAAAAATTTTTGTCCATGGGGGAAAAATGTCATCCTTTGACAATAAACACTAATGCATATCTTTGACCATCTGTCAGTTGGGGAATGCCTTTTTGTTTTAAAAATGTGACTCAGTTCTCTGTATATTTTAGAGATGAGTCCTTTGTCAGAATCATTAGTTGTAAAGATTGTTTCCCAATTTACTACATTTCTTTTGATCTAGGTTATGTTGGTTTTATCTGTGCAAAAGCTTTTTAATTTAATGTAATTGAAATCATCTAGTTGGTTTTTGGTGATGCGTTCTCCAACTCTTCCTTAGTCATAAACTGCTCCGCTTTCCATAGATCTGACAGGTAAACTAGTCTTTGATCTTCTAATATGCTTATAGTATTGTGTTTTATGTCTAAATCTTGTAACCATTTGGATCTATAGGCATCTTTATTTTAAGGATCCTTACCACCTCTGCCTCCCACCCCAAATGGAACCAGAATGAGTCAAGTCAATGGGTGCTCTGAGACCATCTCTCTTTGGGGCTTGGCAACTGCACCTGGCTTCCCATATCTCAGTGATAAACATATTTTGCTGTTTTCTCTATCCCTGTTCAGGTATTCTCAGCACAGTAGACTAGAGAAGAAGGGAAGGATGTCAAGGGATTTTTCTTGAGCTGTGCTTGTGTTCAGGACTGTCTGACCCTGTGAGAACAGCCTGGGTTCCTGCAATGACTGTGGAATCGATAGAGGCTGCATCAGCTAGAAGTCAGTGTGAGATGACAAAGTCAGAAGTTCAATGACAATGATAAAGGGGAGGATTTGCTCAGCCCATGCTTCACATACATTGTTGCACCAGGAAGCATGGAAATCTTCATGCTCTTGGGGTCCAGGGTATTTATCTGCCAAGTCCTTTCCACCATCTAAATCAAATACAGGGACATTTTCAGTTTGTCTACCAGTCTACATAGACTGTTCCAAATGATGCCGTTCTTAGAAAGAATTCAAATTGACAGACGATATGAATGGGCCTTTCTCGTAATATTTGGATGAGGAGAAGCAGTCTATCTATTGCCTTTGTTTTATTTTTACTTGTGTCTTAACATCATTAACTTCACCCTTTCCAATTTTAGTTTAAAAGCAGGCATTTTCCTACCTTTTAGAATCTCTTCTTTCATTTTTTTCACTTTTTTTCATAGGTTTATTTTTCGCTATTTTTCTCAATCTCTCTCATTTCAATTTAAGGTCCTTTTTATGCTCTTCTAAATTTCTTTTGGAAATTGAGAGTATTTGACATATTGAAGCTGAAAGTGACTTTTTAAAACTTTACAAACTTCTTCAGAATATGAACCCAGATCTCTCCCAAATGGTCTACCTTTGGTCAGATTGCTTCTTTTTTGTTTAATTATTATGATTAAATTTATATTGTTATAAAAGTCAGATTCTCTCCCAAGGTATGGGACATTATTTCTCAGGCTCTAAATTATTCTCATTGCTGCTTTCTGAGCTCTCTCTGTGGTATGAATCTCATACCTTCTTCTCTACCTCTGAGCCATGACTAGGGCCTCCAATCATGCTATCATGGCAAACGCTCTGGCTGCAAGCTTCAGTTCAGTCTTCTCTAGAAAGAAAACCAGGGAGTCTACTCTCCTGCAAGGGTCTTTGGCCAAGGGTTTTGTTCGCTGCTGCTACAATACTTACTGGGCGAGTATTCATGTCTGCTTGCCTACACCACAGCTCAGGACTCCATCTTTTCAGAACAACTGGCTCTGGAATCTATTTCCATGCCAGGGGAGGATTCTTCAATCTATCTCTGCTCTGCAGTAGCCAGAGAATCATGATTGGGAGATAAAAGGATCAAAAGTATTTACAAGGGAATGTCAGAATGGATTACATTTTCTCATGTGCTGTTCTACTCAGGCCAATAGTATATGTAATTGATATTCCTCAGGATTTCCAGATTGCTGCCAGTTAAATTTTTATTTTTGAATTATTTATTTTAATTTAGGAAGAGAAAGCATTATTCTAGAAAGATGTCAGAGTAATAGATCATCACAATAGTTATTCCCTTATGCACTAGAAATAACGACTAAAAACATCTGGCCCCATAAATTTAAGATAGGAAATATTTTTGTAACAGGAAACTTTAAAGCATCCTCCGTGACATAATTACTTGAGGATGAATAATTTGAAGGCCAACACACCAACATCATAACACTGTTGTTCCCACCTTCACTCATCTTTTTGGAATGACCCAATTTATTAATCCTTTATCAATGAAAATTTTGTGCTGATTACTTCAGACTTGTTTTTTTATTTTGTTTTGTTTTTATTAGAACAAGATTAAGATGTTTTTTCTTTTTGAAAAATGTAGTAAAGAGAGAGCCTAACTGCTCCATATTTTTTTTTTTTAGTTTTTTGCAAGGCAATGGGGTTAAGTGGCTTGCCCAAGGCCACACAGCTACGTAATTATGAAGTGTCTGAGGCTGGATTTGAACTCAAGTACTCCTGACTCCAGGGCTGGTGCTCTATGCACTACGCCACCTAGCCACCCCAACTCCTCCATATTTCAATTAATACTTGAAAATAGTACGTGTGAAAACAAAATAGTACAGATGAATAAAAGAGGTGATTGATTTCCAAAATTCCAAAACAGCAACAAAAAAAGATACTAAGTCTCTCCAAGTCTTTATTATTTATTAAGTATTTTGGGGTCTCATTGTTTGGGGCCAAGATCTTTCTCAGAATCAGTGATTCTTCTCCTTGCGTGAAAGCAACTTTTATGCCTTTGAGAGAGCACTATAAATAGAGTGAGGCAGGACACGTCCATGAATGATAGAGACGAGAAATCGGGAAAACTGTATTTGGCTGAGCACAGGTTCATCAGTCATCAGTTTCCATATCCTTTTGAGTCATTTATTCAGTATCAAGTTTTCTGCAGGCAAACAAAGGATTCCACTTGCCACCTCAATACGGGTTTTCCTAGGATGGCAACTTTTTGTTCATAAGGTCAGCAATATCCTAGGAGTTAAGTGAATGATGATTGCAAAGAAATGCCAAAAGGTAGCAATGGTGATGTTCACAGGAGTGAGGGGTGCCTGTACTGCCAGAAAAAGCTCCAAGTTTAATGCAATATAAATCTATATAATAACCATATTCATATATTCTATAATCTACAATGATATTACGAATACATAGCATCAAGGACACTAATATAAAAGAGGTTGTTTGGTGCTATGTTACAAAATTCTTTTTAAAAGATATAATTAGATTTAGATTTCACCTGAAAAAGAGCAAAAAAAATTCTCAAGTCAAGAGATAATGGAGAGTCGTCCATAAATGTCTGTCTCTTCTGAGGAAAGGGAAAACATGGCCCAGGGAAGGCAGGTCTGCTGGAAAGACAATGGGAAGCTCTTAGTCACAGCACAGTTCAGGTCCCTGCTCAGTAAGGTAGTGGTGTAAGAAGCCAGCACTGAGGTTCCTATAGCAGATGAGAAGATGAAGTCTAGGCCCTGGGGATGCTGTGCAGGTGGGACTGGATTGGGAATTTAGATCTGCAGAGGCAAAGCCTTGGCATAAAGGAGGAAACAAAACTCTGCATTAGAAATGCTTGGGAGTCATAGGCAACACTTTGGCCTACGTATTCCATAGTGTTCACAGCTTCATTTGCTGTAATCATTGATTCCACATATGGTTGGTGTTGTGCAGGCTGATGGAGCACCTGTGCTTTCTTGGTGTTCACAGACCAAAATTAGCAGAAGCAGCAGAGAATCGATCCATACTTCCTTGCATCTCTGCTTCACAGGCTGCACTGAAGGCACAATCACATGCAAACAGATGATGCAACAACTTGATCTGGTCTTATAGCCTTTTCATTTTTACACATTTGCCAGCAGTTTGGTAACTGTCCTTGAGGCCCCTTCATGCTCCAAATTAAAGTATTAGATAATATCATTGTAAATATCATAAAAAAGGACGAGAACAATGACACATCCTTGCTTTACTCCACTGGTGATCAAGAATTCTCAAGAACATCAGCCTCTATCCAACACCAGGGCATATATGCCATCATGGAAATGATGTACAATATTCCTGAACTTTTTTAGGCAAACAAATTTTGAGATAATTTTCCATTAATCCTCATGACTGATGGTATCTAAGGCCTTTGTAAAACTGGGAAATATTCTTCCCTGGAATGCTAATCTCTTTAGAAGGAAAGTGTTCTGTTCTCTCACGAAGATAGGAGGATTTCTGGAGGAAAACCAAGAACTGTCAGAAATGATAGATTGAAGAAATTCAATGAAGAGCTTGTGAGGGGCACCTAGGTGGAGCAGTGGACAGAGCACTGGACTCCGGATGACCCGACTTCAAATGTGACCTCAGACACTTAATAATTGTCAAGCAGTGTGACCTTGGGCAAGTCACTTAACCCTACAGCCTTAAATAAATAAATGACATCTTCAAAGAAAGAGTTTCTGAGAAGCTAAAGCAATGCTGTATTTTGTGGGGCTAAAACATTTCCTATGGTCACAGGGGTGCAAAAAAAATCAAGTCATTTTCCTCATAGTGAAAAAATTTGAACAAGACAAAAACATGAGGATTCTTTGTTTTGTTTCTTTTTTGATTTTTGCAAGGCATTGGGGTTAAGAGAATTGTCCAAGGTCACACACCTAGGGAATTATAAAAGTGTCTGAGGCCAGATATCAACTCAGGTCCTCTTGACTCCAGGTCTAGTGCTCTATCCACTGTGCCACTTAGCCACCACATTAGGTGGCTTTCCTAAAGTTAAGTGATGCAGGGAAGAGAATGGAGGGCCTGAAGCTAAAAAGCTCATCTTCCTGAGCTCAATAGACACTAACTCTTTTTGCCTCAGTTTCCTCATCTGTAAAATGAGAAAGAGAAGGATATGACAAACTAGTCTGGAATCACTGCCAAGAAAACTCCAAAAGGGGACATCAACACTTGAATATGATTGAAATAGGTTTACAATCATCAGTTATCAGTATCCTGTTTTGAGCTATCAGTTAGAGGCTGGGAGTTTAAACGTGATTTCTACCAAAACCACTTTCTAGTTTTTCCGCCAGGTCTTTTTCAAAAGGGAAATTCTTCCCCTGCATGTTGATTTTCTTGACTTTATCCAGTTTTGAATCACTACATTTACTTGCTTCTGTTATTTTCTTATCTCGTGTGCTCCCTTTCATCTAACATGAACTGATGAGGAGAGACATGAGTAGAACCTGGAGAACCATTTGCAGTGTGTATTATCCAAATGCAATGATCCCACTAAAGCAAAGATGAAGCAAGTAGCTCAACGACTAAAGATGCAAAACAGCAGATGTCTCTGGTACAGGACAATGGAGACGTCTCTCATCACCAAGTGACCTTGTGGCCTCACTGCTAGGAAGGAAGGTTATCTCCATTAACCATGGGTTTGGGGGACTGGATTCCTTTTCCTAGTTAATTTTCTTTGTCAAAAGAGACAATTCAGACTGAAGAAAGGTTTGTTTCCCTCTGAAATGGCATTGATATTAAGACAGCCTGTGCCTAGAGAAGAAGTCCTATTCAATATTACACAATTTAATGAAGAATATTTGCAATAAGCTTGATGGAAATGGATTTAACCCATATTTCCAGTTGTTATTTTGGCTGTTACCATGAGACGATGTCGTAGGAGACAAGCCTTATAGAAACTGGTGGTTGGCCTTTTTTTCTGGAGGAACAAAATGACATTGGAGACAAGTTGCAATGTGTCTGTGCTGATTAGATTAATATGTCTGGAATACTCTCTTGGGTTGTGCACAAAAATTCATGCAAACACCTGGGGTGGAATCTCTAAGCGTGAGCATCTTGACATATGTTTTTTTTTGAGCTACTTCTGATCACATTTTATGACGTTGCCTGAAGAGAAGGTTCCCAAAGCATTTGGTTAATTTCCAAAGAACTTCCCAGATTAGAACTTAGAGATTTTTGTTTCTTTCCCCAAAAGTAAGTTATTATTATTATTATTCTTTTTAAAGCAAAATATATCCAGTTATTTAGCAATTTTTAAAATTTAGAACCACATTCTCTACCAGTTTGATTCTTCAAATCGCAGCATCCAGTTAAAAAGAGGAGTGGATTTCCAGGACTGGCTGGACTTCAGAAAAACCTGGAAAGACTTCTATGAACTGTGGCTGAGTGAAGGGAGCAGATCCATTGTAGTTAGCAGCACCACTGGGTGATGATGACCTCTGTTGGCCCCATTTTTTCCCAGAACTTCAGTGATAAAGGACAATCCTGAGTCTGTTATGGAAAATTCCATCCATACAGATCCAAAGAAAAAACTATGAATGCAAAGTAAAGCATATTTTGTTCTTTTTATTTCTTTTTTCATGCCCCCCCCAGTTGTGATTTCACAATATGATTCATATGGGCAGTGGTGACAGCACTGACTTAGGAGAATGGGAGTTTGAATCTGGCTTGAAGACATTTGACACTTACTAAGCTACATGACCTTAGGCAAGTCACTTAACCCTGATTGCCCAGCACCCAAGGACATCTCCAGTCAGCCATATCCATGTCTGGTCATTGGATTCAGATGGCTCTGAAGAAAGTGAGGTTGGTGACTTAGGACAGCTCCCCCCCACTCAAATACAGTTCATGTGTTTGTCATGGCCTCTCATCCCTAATGTCTTAGTCTTCTTCAAGAAAGAAGGACAAAGATCATCATCAAGAAGGAAATATTTTAAACACGACCTACCTGAGAAGGTTCACAGCCACGGGGAAATGAGGGTGGTAGACAAATATAGAACCCAAAAGTTTACAAAGGGATGAATATTGAAAGTATCTTTGCATGTAATTGGAAAAATAAAAAGGAATTAATTAATCAATTTTAAAAAAACAGAGAGGAATTGATTTTCTAAGAAGACAATTGCATCATTCTAACCATTCTAATCATTTTTTAATTTAACAATATTTCTCATAAATGACTCCCAAAATCACAAAGAAAAGGGGCAGCTAGGTGGCGAAGTGGCTAGAGTTCAGGCCCTGGAGTCAGGAGTACCTGAGTTCCGATCTGGCTTTAGGCACTTAATAATTACCTAGCTGTGTGGCCTTGGGCAAGCCACTTAACCCCATTTGACTTGCAAAAACCTACAAAAAATAATCACAAAGAAAAACCTGAAACATAAAAGCAATATTATAGATTTAAAACAAAACCTGTTGTTTTGACAAAACAGATTTGAAACAAAATCTTGCTGTCAATCACATGACAGTCCAACTGAATATATTTTTCAAATTATTTTACATAGAAAATACTTTATCCAGCTAACATTTCAGATGAAGCAGTCAGTTATATTTTAACTGGAGCTTTTTGTGCCATCAAAGAAACAAAGTTGAGTACCCATCAACTCGTGAATAGCCAAAGAAACGACAATATGTGAATTCAAAGGATTATTACTGAAGAATAATGAGAAGCATCGAGATTTCAAGAGGGGTTTTAGGGGTTCCATACACAGTGTGAAATTTGGGATGATTAATGAGTTCTCTTATAATTGGAAATCAAATGAAATCCATAGTGGAGCAAGAGGGCTAACATTGATCCCTAAGTTTTATCTTCAGCAAGATTTGTCCATTGTATAGACAAGACAACTTTGAATCCAAGGCAAAGCACTCAACAGCATACTAACAAGTCTGTCTTCTACCCACTGACGCCAAAGAGACCAAAGTCTATCTTCCAGGGGAAAAGTCAGAGATGGAGAAGGTTGTATACAATCAGCTAAAATCTAGAACTGGTTGACAGTCTTATTTCAAATTTTAGCCTCAACTTGAACAAGTAAGGAAAACCATCAGACTCTTACAAGATATGATCTAAATAACATTGCTTATGAATAGGAAGTAGAAGTGATGATTCAAGGGATTAGAATTGGTAGATAGCATACCTGAAGAATTATGAATTATAAAAAAGGCTTCTACAGGAAGCAGCAACAGAAGCTATTTCAAAGAAAAAGAAGAGAAAGAAAGCAAAATGATGGTTTGACGAGAGTTTACAAATAGCAGAGGAAAGAAGGAAAGGGAAGTGGAAAAAATGAGAGGGAGAAGATATACCCAACTAAATTCCAGAGAATACCAAGGAGAGAATTCTTAAATGAGCAATCAAGAAAAATTGAAGAAAAAAATGAAATGGGAAAGATAAGAGACCTTTTCAAGAAAATGAGATATCAAAGGGATCGATGCAGTCCAAAAAATGGGCATGAGGACTTCAAGAGCCAAGATAGCAAGGCGAGGCACTAACTGGGTTTTCCCAAATTCCATTCCAAATAAATTTGCAGCAAGATCTCAAAATTAATTTTGGAGCAATGAAGGAGATTACCTACTCAGGACAGCTTGAAGGGTGAACACAAAAGGTCTGTTTAATGATGGTGGGAGGAAGTGTCCTCAAATCAGCGAGTCAGTGGCAGGCCCCATCTCCAGGTGCCATGAAATATTTTAGGAGAGCTGTTGAGAAACCTTATGATTTCAGAAAAACAGTTCAATCTATTTTTAGGACTTGTTGCTTTGGATGTGATATGTGATATCTAATAAGATCTGTGCTGCAGGGACAGGCCTTTCCTCACTAATTAGATCCATAAATGTTAACCTCAGGAAGTCTTCTCCAATGTATATACAGTTATAAGATCTGGGCGAAGGCCTTCTCAGAATTCTGACTTTTAAGACTTTTCTTTAGTGTGACTAGTTTGATGTCTACTGAACTCAATCTTGCAGAGAACGTGGGACCTCATTAAGTGTTTTATGTCTGCTCTCTATGATGAATCCTTGATGTCAAGAGATGATCTTAGGATGAAGGTCTTTCCAATAGCATCCATGTGGAACTTGTTCCTCAGTTTGATGTCTAGTGACCTCCATCTTCCTGAGAAGGTGGGACCTCATTAAGAGTTTTATGTTTTCACTCCATGATGAATCCATCATCAAAAGAGATGATCTTAGGCTGAATGTGTTTCCAATAGCATCCATATAGAAGTTGTTCCTCTGATGCCTAATAAACTTTGTTCTCCATTTATATGCTTTTCCACATTCATTAGAGGAGTAGATTTCTATTTCATGTGAATTCCCTGATGGGAAATAAGGGAAGACCTTAGTCTGAGGACTTTCCATAGTGATGGTATCAATGAGGTTTATCCTGCAGAATGAATTCTCTGATAGGAGACAAATGATTATTATTCTCATATATTAATAACCAATTACTGAATTAGGCCTAAACGTTTCTTCACATTTTCATTTCCTCATTCAGAAATCAGCCCCCTTAGATTATTCAGTCAGTCTTTAAGGGAAGGCCGATGATGAGATGAAATCTTGGGACAAGCCTTCCCAATCCATTGTGTTTTAGTCAGACAGGATCAAGGGGAAGTGGATTTCCCCTTTTGTTTAGATTACCCTATTCAGGGATGGTCTGGATGTAAATTTCTGTCTAGACTGAGTGATGAGTTATGCTTCCCAAACCCTCATTAGAATAGTCATTCTCATAAAGCACTGGAGTCAGGAGTACCTGGGTTCAAATCTGGTCTCAACCACTTAATAATTACCTAGCTGTGTGGCCTTGGGCAAGCCACTTAACCCCATTTGCCTTGAAAAAACCTAAAAAAACCCAAAGAATAGTCATTCTTATAAAGTTTGAACCTGTCAGAACTGATCACCACCTTTTGGGAACATCCGCTCATCTAAGGGCATATAAGTAGTGGGAGGCTTCCATGAGTTATCTTTGGTTTACAGGAGATGAAAAATTGTCCATTCATCAATAATTTGTGTTATACTAAATTCATTATTCATGAATGAAATGAATACCCAGAAATTGATCTGGGAATTGTCACAGTAGTTTGGCAGGTGGAAGTATTTAAGAGAAGTTTTACATATGAACCACACTCATAAATATTCTCTCCAGTGTGGATTCTCTGATGTCAACTAAGGTGAACATGTATATTAAAAGCATTGGAATATAATCGATACTTCTCAGGTTTCTCACCAGTGTTCATTCACAGACATGTGGCAAGATTACCCCAAATTTATTACATTCAAACATTTCACTCCAGGGTGGATTTTCTGATACTTATAACATTGGTTGGGCATCTTAATAAGCCCTTTCATATTGATTGTATCCATAAGGCTTCTCTCCAGTGTGGATTCTATGATGTACAGCAAGATGGGAGCTCCGTATGAAAGGCTTTCCACACTGATTACATTCATGAGGCTTGTTCCCAGTGTGGATTCTCAAATGTGAAGCAAGTCCACAGCTCTGTGTGAAATTCTTTCCACAGTGATTACATTCGTAAGGCTTCTCCCCAGTGTGGATTCTGTGATGAAAAATAAGAGAGGAGTGTTCGCTGAAAGCCTTTCCACACTGATTACATTCATAAGGCTTCTCCCCAGTGTGGATTCTCTGATGTTGAATAAGAGAGGAGTTCTCTCTGAAAGCCTTCCCACATAGATTACATTCATAAGGCTTCTCCCCAGTGTGGATTCTCTGATGTCCAGCAAGTCCAGAGCTCTGTCTGAAAGTCTTTCCACACTGATAACATTGGTAAGGTTTCTCCCCAGTGTGGATTCTCTGATGTACAGAAAGACTGGAGCTCTCTCTGAAAGTCTTTCCACATTGATCACATTCATAAGGTTTGTCCCCAGTGTGGATTCTCTGATGTATAGCCAGATGGGAACTCCGTGTGAAAGTCTTTCCACACTGATTACATTCATAAGGCTTCTCCCCAGTGTGGAGTGTCTGATGTTGAATAAGAGTGGAGCATTCTCTGAAAGCCTTTCCACACTGATTACATTCATAAGGTTTCTCTCCAGTGTGGATTCTCTGATGGACAGTAAGACTGGAGCACTTTGTGAAAGTCTTTCCACACTGATTACATTCATAAGGTTTCTCCCCAGTGTGGATTCTCTGATGTACAGTAAGACTGGCGCTCCCTGTGAAAATGTTTCCACACTGATTACATGGATAACGTTTCTCTCCAGTGTGGATTCTCTGATGTGCAGCAAGTTTGAAGGTCTTTCCACATTGATTATACTCATAAGGTTTCTCTTCAGTGTGGATTTTCCAATTTTCAGTGCCACTGTCATGTCTTTGACAAGTCTTTCCATATTGAGTATATTCATACTGTTTCTCTATACTGTGGATAACATGGTTACCAAGATGAGGCCTCTCTTCACCAGAAGCAGTAAAGTCATTCCAGGAGGTCATTTTCAGAGTTGCACTCATCTCATCACACTTGGTCTCTGCATCTGATGGAAACAAACACACACACATATATGTATGAGGACATCCTCTTCTTCCTGGCAGAAAGTTTCCCCAGTTAAAAGAAAAAGATCTCAAACTTAAATGAGCAGAATCAATCATTTGAAGATACTATAACCTTACACATAAGACAATTTAAGGATCAAAAAGTTCCACACACAACTGCAATGGATTCTCACCACAAACCAGAGACAAGTGCAAAGCCACGTTCTCACTATGTGTGACTCTTCCGGTCACAAGTTCTGAATGGCCGAGTGACCTGACCCAAATGTCAGCACTCCACCTGGTGAAGGAGTATGCTCTGCCACTGCCCTGGACAGGTGTTCTCCTTTTTATTTTCCTTTGCATCAAGAGCATTTGGTTGCCAACAATGCTATTTTCTTATATTCAGGTAATTGCCCAACTGTTCTGAGTGGACCAGTTTTGATGCTTTCTCACGAGGTCATTATTTATAAATTTTACGATAACCTGAGAAATAAATTTTCTCATTTTTACTTGTCCTGTCATAATTTACATTTAGATCCCCTTTTCTGATCACTTGTTCTGATGCTTAGATATTATCTCAAGGACCTTTTAGCAGCCTTGGAGACTGTCAATCATCCACTTTTTCTTGATATTTTTTTCTTTTCTCTAAGTTTCTTGGATATTACTTTCTCTTTGGACTCCTCATACATGATTTCCCACCCATCCCACACAAGCCAATGTTCCTGTAAACTTGGTCTCCTGCTACTATACAGGAAAAAGCCTCACAATCATTCATGGGCCAAATTAGGTGTCATCCACTCCTCATTATCACTCCCACTTCCCTGCCCCAACACTGAAGCAGGTGATTCCACCTGTGTAAGCTTGCTCTAACATTTCCCTTTCTCCACCATCATTTCCTCTTGTTTGGTTGGGGGGTCCAAATGACCTCATGTTTCAGGTATTAAAAGAACTGACTCACGTCTCTTCCCAGGTCACTCCGTCCTCCATCACCTGATAAAATCATCTTCCTCAAGTTCTTTGCCTGACCATGGCACTCCCTACTTAATTCCAGGGGCTTGAAGACCAAAGATAAAATTCTGGGATGGGCTCTTCATCTTCTGACTCTTTGTCCCTTTCTAGCCTTCCTTCACCTGTCTTAATCCTCCACAAAGGCTAGTATACAGTGGGGCAGAGGCCTCTTTGTTGCTCCAACAGTGTGGATTTTCCCTGGCTGGTGCTCCTGCTTAGAACTCTAATCTGGGCTTTTCTGAAGTACCACAGATCTGTATCCTTAAGACTGTCCCAGTCTTCTTTAAACTTAGTGCCTGCCCACCTTGTCTTGATGGGCTGCAATAGCAGTTGTGTCCATGTTGTCTTTCTCACCAAACTGTGGGATACCAGAAAGCCTTATGCTTTCAGAGGATGAGCCTTGTACTTCCTTATATCCAGTTGGCACTTAGTAAATTCATATGGATTTAGACAAAACTCATATTTGCCAGCCTCAGCCCTCTCTAGAGAGTCAAAGGAGAGCTTCATGCCCCAAAATTCCTAACAAAGACCTCTAATAGGATCACTGAAGCATCACTAGAAGAAAAATTAAAGGGAGAGGGGTGCCATAGTACACAGAGCACCGGCCCTGGAGTCAGGAGGACCTGAATCCAAATCTTGCCTCAGACACCTAGCTATGTGACTATGAGCGAGTCACAACCCCATTATCTTGAAGAAAAAAAAAAGAAAACTAAAAGAACCAGGAGAACACTGTACATTTTAACAGAAACACCACAAGAAGAGCAATTATGATGAACTTAGCTCTTCTCAGAATTTCACTGATCAAACACAATCTTCAAAGTCCTGTGATGGAAAATACTGTACAAAATCAGAGGAAAAATATGAAGACTGAATGTAGAGCAAAGAATACTCGCATCAGTTTTTCAAACTTCCTTTATCATAGTTGCCACCCCTGCCCAACCCAGTGCTAATAGAAAATACTATGGAAACATGTTAACATAATTGTACTTGTAAGACCATTATCAGATTGCTCATTTCCATAGGGAGCAGGGTGAAAAGGAAGGGAGGAAGGAAAATGTGGAACTCAAGAGTTTACAGAAGGATGAATTTTGAAAACTATCTTTGTGAGTAACTGGAAAAAAAATTTTAATAGGAGGCAACTGAAAGTCCAGGGTATTCAACTGCTCATGTTAGAGATGAGGACAGTGGACCTCAGAGAGCCTCACCCTGGATCCTACTGTTGAAAAGTATCTGAAAAGAAATAACAAGTGAGGTCTTCCTCAGTCGAACACTTCTTTACTGACAAATCCAGAAGTCTCCTGTGATGCAACGCACACCCCTCACTCCTCACTCACCTGGACAGGAGATCCTTAGACCCTCTTGCTCCAAGTGGGGGATCAAATCTTCTCTGCAAACTGGAAATCCTAGGTAGGGGGATAAATTAGGCAAGAGGGTGGAGAGAAGTTTGTATTTCCTTTATAGGAAAGGGGGGGGGTGATTCAAAGCAGAGGCACATTACTGCAAGTAATTTCGAATCAGAAAATTCCAACTTTGCTTGTCTCCTTCATAGAAGGATGTCCACATGTCATAACTTCCATGGCCTAGAAATTAGAGGCATTGCAAGGAGACAGGAGCATAGTGGGCTGGTGTCAGGATCACCTGACCTCAGACTCTTACTGACCCAGGAATTAGTCCCTTAATCTATTTGCCTCAGTTTCCTCAATTATAACATGGGATAATAACAGAAATCCAAACCAAAAGATAATTGTGAGGATTGAGTGGGATTATATGCATGAAGAAAGCTCTTAGTACAGGGTCTAGCTCCCAGCAGATGTCTATAAATACTTATTCCCTTCCCTTTCTTTCCCTGGATCTCTACAAGACTTGGCCAGCATATGAAGGAAGAACATGGGTACTCTTGCTATGCTAGAAATCTATGATTGACACCAAGAGCAGTGAGTTACACATTTGTCCCTAGTAACAAAAAAGTACATTCTAATGACCAAACACTTCCCAAAGAGGAAGGGTAGCATTGGAAGGAAGGGGGTCCCCCTCACTGCCCATCTTCAAGGAGAAGCTGCAGGATCAATGTCTGGAGACTTTGCAGACTTGTGTCTAGCTCCCTGTCACATGGAACAAAGGTCTGTTTCAGAAAAGAAATGCAGCAGGAGGACCTGAGCTCTTGGATTCAGGAGGTCATCACTTTGGACATTCTAAGAGGTGATCAATGGGCCAAACCTTCTTCTAGGATAGAGTTGCAGACACTCCGTTTAATGGAAGATTCCCAGTTACCTGGGGAATGGTCCTTACCCAGGAAAAGAAAGTTCTGAGCATTCTCCAGCATGACGTCCTTGTGTAGCTGCTTCTGAGAATTGTCCAACAGGTCCCACTCCTCTGGGGTGAAGTCCACAGCCACATCCTTGAATGTCACCACCTCCTAAAACATCCACATGCAGAGAACTTAAGAGTTGAGACGGGCTTCAGAATTGATCCAGCTCAATGCTCATCAATGTACAGAAGGAAAGGGAAGCAAAGAGAGGAAATTGCCCAAAGGTTGCACCCTTTATAAGAGTCAGAGCCAGCACAAGGAATTATACTCTTGAAAAGTCCAAGGGAGCATGGGAAAAAGCAATGGACATTTTCAGTTGAAATGAAACTGAGAAATATTCTTCTATGGAATGCTAATCTCTTTAGAAGATAGAAAGTGATGTGTTCTCTTAGAAAGATAAGAGAATCTCTGGAGGAAAACTAAGCAAAGTTAAGAACTGTCAGCAATGATAGATTGAGAAAATTTCCTGAAGACTTTGTGAAGAGCAGTTAGGTGCAGTAGTGGATAGAGCACTGGCCCTGGACTCAGGAAGACTTGAGTTCCAAGACACTTTTTAATAGCCTAGCTGTGTGACCTTGGGCAAGTCACTTAACCCTATTGCCTTAAATAAAATTTTCCAAAAAAAAGAGTGCGTGAGAAACTAGTTAGTTCTGGTTTTAGTCAGTAGAGAGGAAAAGAAACCAAGTTATTTTCCTGAAAGTGAGAAAGACTGAACAAGATGAAAACATGAGGAGGATTATTTTGTTTTTCTTTTTTGGATTTTTACAAGGCAATGGGGCAAAGAAAACTGCCCAGGATCGCAGAGTGAAGCAATTATTAAGTGTCTAGGCCGGATATGAACTGAGGTCCTCTTGACCCAGGGCTAGTACTCTATCCACTATGCCACCTAGCTGCCCCAAGAGGATTGTTTTTATTGATTTTTTATTAATATATTTTGGGAACTACAAGCAAACATAGCTTTCAACAATGATTTTTTTGGTAAGGTTTTGAAATTCACATTTTTCTCCCTCCCTCCCTTCCCTATTACACTTATGTAATTATGTTAAGCATAAATCCATACTAATCATGCTGGGAAAGAGAAATCAAATCAAAAATGGAAGGAAAAAAGCATGAGAAGCGAAAAATCTTAATACATAAAGAATTTTACAAGTTGAAAATAGTAAACTTTGGTCTGTATGCAGACTCCATAGTTCCTTCTCTGGAAGTGGACAGAATTTTCCATCACAAGTCCAATAGAATTGTCTTTGAGCATTGCTCTCTGGAAGTTAGATCAGTGCACAACTCCACCAACAATGCATTAGTATTCAGTTGTCACACATCCTATCCAACAGGAATCCTTTAACTTTTTAATCGCATTAGCCAATTTGATGCGTGAGGAGTAGCACCTTGTTTTAATGTGCATTTCTCTAATCAATCAATGATTTAGAGCATTTTTTCAAATAATTGTAGAGTGTTAACTTCTTCATCTGAGAACTGCATGCTCATGTCCTTTGACTATTGATGAATTAGGGAATAGCTTGTATTCCAATGAATTTGACTCAGTTCTCTATAAGTTTTAGAAATGAGTCCTTTATCAGGAACACTAGCATTAAACAA